>NC_137456.1:260031786-260170758 GCF_964235325.1 Thermobia domestica
TACTCCCATCCCGCCTTATTCACCAGACGTTGCTCCTTCGGACTACTACTTGTTCGATTGCATGAACAACGATTTGATTGGACAGCGGTTTACTTCTTCAGAAGATACCGAAACATGGGTCTCTGACTGGATCGCTTCCAAGGATGAGGACTTCTTTCGCCATGGAATCCGTACATTGCCTGACAGATGGGCGAAAGTGGTGGCTAGCGATGGACAATATTTTTCTTAAGGTATTTATGTATTTTGTGTTTGTACTACAGCTTCAATGTGTGCGTACCAACCGCACGAATTAATTCCTAGACCAAATAGAAAGGCGTGTTCGGTCTCATTTTCCTCCACCAGCATTCCTTAAGGAACTGGAGCATGTTTTGGAGGAACAATGCTTGAAAATTCCAGATACCACGATCCAGGAGCTGTATACGTCCATTCCATGTCGGATCCAAGCTGTTTTGGACGCCAAAGGAGGCCCTACACCATACTAGGTATGATTTTCACACTTTTGAAAACGTTTTAGATTTTTTTGGCCAACCCCCCAACCCCTATATATATATATATATATACAGGGATGTCCACAGAGGGGGGCTATGACGCAAACTGCGTCATTGAAATATTTGGGGGGGTTAAAAATCTATATAAATATGTTTGAGGGGGTGTAAAAATTAATCGAAAAGAAGATTTTTCATGGAAGAACACCTACGGATAGACAATAGAGGGGGGAATGCGTCATGGACATAAGGGGGGATGGGCACCACTGTATATATATATATATATATATATATATATATATATATATATATATATATATATATATATATATAGATATATATATATATAGATATATATATATATATATATATATATAGATATATATAGATATATATATCGGGTGTTGCAAAATAAGTGTTACAACTCTTGGGAGGTGACTCCTGCCACTGAGACTAGAAAAAAAGTTCTCTACAACTTTCGGCTATCGGACATAGTTTCGGATCTACAAGGTGCCAAAGCGTCTGTTGTGCTCTACCGATGTCTTTCTAGATGTCTTTCTAGAACATTTGAGTACAAATTCGTTATACTTAATACTCAGAACGTCAGTGTTGGCCAGCATCCGTATCTGGCGATAATGCAACAATACACAACGGGCATGAAGGTGTCCGCCATTTTGTATTTGTTCCAGATATCGACTTAATATAAACAAATTATTGTTACCTGGTAGAAACCCTATCAATTCATATCCATTTAGACCAATTTTCATTTGGCAGATTATCCGAGACTCCCTACGTTCCTATGGGGAATCCCTTTCCCGTGCATGGTAGGATTGTGAAATATGCAAAATTCAATACAGCAGGTATGACTTCTTCAGTGAATTTTTTACCCGCTCTCTTTATATATATGCGATTACATATATACGAAGGTTGAAACTTTAATAGTAGCAACTATTTATTTACAACTAATACAAAATAGATACATACAACAAAGGTTTACAGTCTTTCAGTGTAGCCACCAGCATTGTGTATAACCCGTTGCTGGCGACGTGGAAGTCATTGGATATCTGTTGTGTTGATATTTGTAATGAACAAGTCTTACTGCCTGAAGAATCTCTTGAACAATTCTGAAACTGTTGCCACGAAGAGGTTCGTTGATCATAGGAATCAAGTCAAAATCAGAAGGGCTTAAGTTCGGGAAATAGAGTATATGGTACAGTACTTAACACCTGCATAGCGTATCGAAAGTCCAGGACCATAAGCCAACTTTGTTATGAATAAGACTAAAGATAGGAAAGTTGTTCGAAATAGGTGGTTTTCAATCTAAAATTGTGGAATTGTTTCATTAGCATCAGGTTAGGATTTCACAATCGTAAGGCGCCGTATATTAAATGAAAGTGCAACGTTGCCTCTTTAGCAGACTTATCCCTTGAACCCTCACCGTACCAACAACACAACATTATTTGAAAGGGGATTCGAGATGTTCAGGCTTCACTCACATACACATTGTAAAATAACATATTGTAAACTAACGGATTAGTTAATCCATGTATTTCTCAATTGCAACATTTTGTTGGGAAATAATCTTTGTTTTATTTATCAGCAAAAGGTAATGTCTCCACATGTCCACGTCTCAACACAAATTTCCACGCGAACTGTCAATTCGTTCCTAATTTTGATCAGAGTATACTACTACTACTACTACTACTACTACTACTACTACTACTACTACTACTACTACTAATAATAATAATAATAATAATAATAATAATAATAATAATAATAATAATTTTGACCTACATTTCATTAAGCATACTGTATACTGTCGCCTTGAGGGTTAGGGATACACACAAGTCGAATCGAGTCGAGTCGAGATTTAAGCCTGTCTCGACTCGTCTCGAGAAAATGTTGTCCCGACTCTATAGTTTCTGTCTCGAATTCGAGACGAGACGTCTCGAAATTCGAGTCGAGACAAAATATACGAGTTCAAATATACGCACACATCAGCCAAAAAATTATGACTACCCACGTAATTGTCAGTATGTTCACCTTTGGCACGGATAAGAACGCCGACGTGTCTTGGCATGGTCGCAATGATCATTGGCAGGTCGCTGGATTGAGTTGGCACCACATGTGCACACACAGGTAACCTAATTCCCGTAAATTCCGGAGAGGAGGCGATGCGCTCTGACGTCAGGTTTAATCACATCCCAGATGTATTCGATTAGGTTCAGATCCGGCGAGTTGAGGTGCTTGCACATCACTTGCAACTACCCCTGTGTACCTCGAATGCTAAATTACTATAGACTGTAAATTGCTCATTCAGAGAATTTATGAAGTTCACTTTATCACAATAGTTTTATACAAACTATGTATATGCTACGGATAATAGTTTTATGCAAACTAGATAATCAATTATTATTATTATTATTATTATTATTATTATTATTATTATTATTATTATTATTATTATTATATTTGAAGTACAATCAAATATTACGACATTAATTATTAGTTTTAATTAACTGAATTGACCTGAAAATTAAATCTTGATCTCGAAAGATTAACTATTAAGTTTATGCGTTTTGTAGACCCTACCCTTCTAAAGTAATAAATGCTGGAATTGGTTTCAAGGCTGTTTCTGAGTGAATACTTTCTTCAAAATAATATTAAAAATTGTAGAAAGATTTTCGAGACATTCGAATCGAATCGAGAATTTTATGAGCAGTCTCGACTCGACTCGAAAATTCGAGTCGAGAAATACGTTTTTCAAAGTCTCTCCCGACTCGAATTTGAGTCGAGTCGAGTCGAGATTCGAGACATGTCTGGACTCGTGCGCATCCCTATTGATGATCTCTTAACGAAAAACTTTATAATTACATACTTCAGTATCAGTTTTATCTTCATAGGTGATGTTTTATCGTATCAATTTTTAGGTTCACAAAAAGTTTCTCTCGTTGTTCTTGAAAACTACGCATGAGAATTTGCACTCACACTTATCATTTTGTTCATCTCAGTTAGATCTATTGATTGGTACAACATGTGATCAAAAAATACAGTGAATGTAGTTACTCAGTGCCATCTATTGATGTATCCATTTCAACTAGTAAGCCCCGTAGCCTAAACCTTTGGTACAGTCGGTGTCGAGTTTGAACGAGTTGTGTTATGTTAGTTGGCTTCCAGAGGCAGAAGAGTGAGGACGTGTTAAGAGGCTCCATCACAATGAAATTAAAATACCACCAATTTTATAGTAATTATGTGATATCTTCAAATATATATAAGACAATGGAAAAGTGGAACAAGACCTCCCTAGACAATATTATTTTACGTGAGATACCGTTATTATGACTCACTTATCTGCTTTCTGTTTCCAGGCATTTAGAAAATCGGCATTTATTTTCGCGTTTCGAAATAACAGCGAACGGAAAGCTACTAGGTGACTTGTGATAACGGTACCTCATACAAAATAGCATTGTCTAGATATAGGTCTTCTTCCACTTTTCGATTATATTTTATATATTTAAAGATATCACATAATTACTGTGAAATTAGTGGTATTTTAATTTCGCAATGATAGAGCCTCTTAAGAGTGTCTGTCGTGCGCCAACATTAAGTTTTGTTCTAAGCTGGAAAAAAAAAAGAAAAGAAAAGTGTCAAAGAAGCTTACAAATCTCAAAATCAGTGTATGGCAATGAAGTGGTGGTATTGAAGACTGTTTACAACTGGTAAGAACAATTCAAATGTGGCAAGAAGTCTGTTGAAAACGAGCAATGATCGGGACGTCTTTCGACGTCAAAAGCAGATGAAAACGTGCCAAAAGTGGCAAAAATGATGTGTCAACAGAGGCAAATGACTATCCGAGAGCTTTCCGAAGAACTAAACATCTCGAATGAGTAAAAAGCATTTTAACCGCCGATTCAATGGACAAATGGCTTCCTTCTTCACCACGTAAACGCGCCGTGCCTCACCTTGCTTTTGATTCGCGAGTTTTTGGTCGAAAAAATATTAATGAGTTTCCATATTAGTTATGCTCTCCAGATATAGCACAATGTGACTTGTGGCTCTTCCCAAAAATTAATATCGTGCTTAAAGGGAAACGTTTTGATACCATTCCTGACATTGAGGGGGCCATGACAGAGCAGCTGAACACCCTTCCAAATCAAGCCTTCCAGAAATGTTTCCAGTCATGGATTCAACGTTGGGATAAGTGCATTCCTAGCCGAGGATAGTACTTTGATAGAGATTAAATGAAATTCCGTGTAAGCTTATTTCATTTCCAATAAAATTAGTTACCTTATTTTTTGATCACACCTTGTATATATCTTAACTCTCCCCCCTCCCGGTCAAACTAATGCCATTTTAGAATTTCAGATTGTAATATTTTCCAGTTTCTCAGAAAATGTCTGTTAGTTGGCAACTCTAACTTGTTTTAATGTAAAATGTACTGAGCATCGACTAATAAAAGAAGAAGAAGATGAAGAAAAATCAAAGCAATAAGAATGAGAAATAGATTAGAAATAAACAAAAATCAAGAGCAGCGTCCGTATCGACCTCCTGCCAGTCGGCTGCCGTGTCTTCTTATAAGGAGAGGAACTGGCATCAGGTTTTTCTGCGTGCAAGGAAGTTCAAAAGCCAATCTAAAAGAATCAACTTCTGGTTCTGAAAACCTTGTTTCCATATACAGAGCCTATTGCCTTACACAACAACATACATATATCACTTTACTGAAGAAGGCTATTTTTCCTGTATTTTTCAGGGCCAAGCAGGAAATCCTTCGGGGTATGGTTTAGTCATTCTCATCTTCTACGCATAGCATCTGTATACAATCTGTAACATCAAAATGTCAGATTTAACGATCATCCATTTAGGACACGTACATCTTATTTCTAAGCAGTCAATTTATGGTGTACACAATATTCTTTAAATGTTCATGAAATCAAATGTCGGTACTATTGATGATCATGAACGAAAACTGAAAATGGTATTGTTACATATTTAAGATTTAGCGGTAAAACTGAAACAATGAATACTATATCCACTGCAACTGATGTTCAATAATGTGTTACCTAAAAAGACTATTTTGCTGTGTATATAACGATTTCGGAGAACTCCTAATTTTCTGCCAAGAGCAAGTTGGCGTAAATGTTTATTTTATGAACACGCAGGCCTATGACTTTCTTGTGGTTAAATTATTACTTTCTAGTCTTTCGTGCAAGAGACCCAAGTTTAGTTTCCCCTGGGAGTACATGCGACTCGGACTTCACATAAAACTATGAATGTAATTCCTATTTGGTCTCGGTGTTGAAAAGTGATATTTATCGTAGTCTTAGTGGTTTTAATAATAATAATAATAATAATAATAATAATAATAATAATAATAATAATAATAATAATAATAATAATTGCCCAGAATTGGTAGCTAAATCGACTATTGCATTGAAAATTGTTAGAAGATAATTGAATGGTATTAAATAGTAAAATTGTTTGCACTAAAACGAAAAACGTGGTCACGACAGAAGTCAGGACCAAGATGGCACGGGTGTAAACCCGAATTCGTCCGTGTTAAACGAAATTGTTATAAAATAAATCCGTTGTTGATATGAAAAATAATGATGCCAGGGATATTCACCAGGGAAGTCATTTCAGACTTTGCTTGGGGGGGGCAAGAGCCCCACTGACATAAGAATTTCACGTTTTGTACTAGTATATTAGTAGACAATCAACTAAAATATATGTATTCCTCAGAGTCTTGGGGGGGCAATTGCCCCCTCCTGCCCTCCCTAAATAACGCCCCTGATGTTCACACACTATAAAAATTGTAATCAAAGTAAAATAAACCAAATAACAATACTTGTATTAAACGAACAAAAAAATGTACGAAACGGGAGCTCGAGAGAGCCTATCCAAAAATGATGCCTCGAATTTCAAGTTAGCTTTTTAATTAAAAACAGAACGTAACATACAATGCACTTTCAAGATTTCCGACTATCATATGATGTGCATAATCAGGTGGATTTGTTACACATGAAACAGACACGTAGCCAGGATTTCGTGAAGGGTGGTCCGTGACATGAAATACTCTAGTCATCACACTAGGGGCTCGATAATCCTAGACTATTTTACTGGAACATATATTAGTTCGTTTAGCCAGGATTTCTTAACGGGGTGGGGGGGGAGGGAAGGGTGACATGAAATTCTGAAGGCCCAGGAGCTTGATCCTTACTATCAACATATATTGGTTTGTTAGGATAATAAAATGAGGATATGTTGGTAAGTATTTTAATAACAAACTATGAAGAAATCTCGAGTAAAAGAATAAAAGAAGTATTGAAAAAGATTTTATAATATTTACGTCCTTCCTCTGTTTATTCAAATATAACAATTTTTCTTTCATTATGATCCCAACTATTATGAAAAGTACATATTTACTATTATAAAACGTGCATACTCAATAATGTCTTGCAATATATTTTACAATATCTGCGCTCCTTTCTCTGTTGAATCAAATGCTAACAGAACTTTCTTAACACATAAAGTTTTGTTTTTATTAGTCCGTCAACTACTGCCAGTCTCCAAATGGCAGGTTAAAGGAAGTAGAAAGGCTTGTTTTTGAAATAACATGTTTAATATTGCAAAGATGCCATGAAGAAAAATTACGTTCAAAAATGTCCACGCTGTTACACAACAGCACTATGCTTTCGGAAGCTTGAAATCTCCCTGACTAGTAGCAGAAATTCTGAGAATTCCGTAACTTTTCTAGAAATTTCAAATTCCCTGCATCTTCCAGGATATCTCGCTCACCTCGCCACCATGTATTGCAAGTACAGTCAGCAGTCGAAAATCCAAGCTAATTGAAATCACAGGTTGTTTGAATTTTCAAATTGTTCGAATTTTCTAAAATAACCAAGAAAATGCTATTTAGGCTTAAATATACTGTACGGTATGCTCTTTTATTGATACAATGGTTATACAGTACATACAGTAATTATAATACCGTACGTAAGGCTACTTACTTTTAATGTTTCTGAAGAACCTGCTCGTACACTAAATTACACAGTTCTTGTAACACACACTTAAAACTAGGGATGGGCAAAACCGTTTTTTAAATAAAAACCGAAAACCGTTTTTTTTAAAACCGAAACCCGAAAAACCGACATTTCGGTTTTCTCCAAAACCGGTCCGGTTTTTCACCGAAACCGTTTTCGGTTTTCTCCAAAACCGGTTCGGTTTTCACCGAAACTGGTTTCGGTGAAAACTTTTCGAAAACAAATAAAACTATTTCTGTGGAAATGGATTCGGTTTCCGGAGAACAACGAAACACCATTCTGGTCAGAAATAGAACACATTTTGGAAAAAAACCGGAATCGGTTTTGAAGAAAACCGAAACCGGTTTCGGTGAAAAACCAAAACCGTTTTTTTGAAAATATTCAAAAACCGTTTCGGTTTTTCTAAAAACCTAAAACCGAAAAACCGGTTTTTGTGCCCACCACTACTTAAAACTCAACCTGTTTAGGCCTAAGGGAAAATAAAAATTAAAATATGCATGGCAAACAATTACATATTAATGGGCTTTTGTAAAAACACTGATTTCACACAGCGCCAATGGACAACTCTATTGTTTGTTTATCGCTAGCACTAAGACAAAATGTTAAAAGCTTCTAGGGACCACGTTCGGATTATCGACGTCCTACTGTAATACAAATCTCTTCATAAGAAAGAGTAACCACAAGCTTCCTGTAGTTTTTTTTTTTTTTTAATTTTAAAAGCTGATCCTTCTCTTTCTCAATTCATTTTGTTTCATCCTTCCTTAATTTTTTCATTTCTGGTCTCGAAGGGGGCGTCCCCTCCACTTGGCTACGTGCCTGCATGAGATTGTTGTTTTTGATTCTTAAAATAAAGTTGAGAATGCTCCAAGATCATTACCAGAACGAACTTGAAAAGAAGGGAGAGATGGAAAGAGAGGGGGATAACTGTGATTGTTCCTAGGGGGGGATAACTGTGATGTAAAACTACATCATTTTATCCGCACCTTGTTCTGTTTCTCGAAAAAAAATCGCAAAATATCTCTCTATGCCTTACAGTTCCCAAAATATGGCTCTGTAAATCTCCCGGAATTCGGACTTTTTGGCTAATATCTGAGGAACGGTGGCCAGTTGGCCAGTAGCCAGTTAACCAGTAGCCACCGGTTACTATTTCGTACCAAAATATTTATCATCCTCTTAGGTATTGATCAACACCAATATGATCTCTCTAAGGCTTACGATTCCCAGGATATGGCTCCTTAAATCTCTGGAAATCGGCCATTTTTTGGCCAAGATCTCGGGAACGATAAGAGTGACGCGAAAAATGCCATCATTTTCTCAGATAGTTTTTGATGCTCTATCTAACGCAGGGTTCAAAATTGAAAAAAAATCGCAAATAACAGACAGACAGACACACAGACATAGAGAATTCAGAAACGAACTTTTTAAGTCACACAATACGTATGTGAGGTGAAACTAAAAGAAAGCTCCGTAGAGCTGGGTATAAAATGTGGAACTAATAAGACGGTTGTCGTGTTTTCTAGCAACAGATAAATTGTAATAAGAAGAAATAGTACTTTTATGCTGTCTAGGACAGTGGTCCCGATCCTTTCCTGATTCACGACACATTTTACAGAACACTCACGACATTGTAACACAGTCAGGTTAGGCTCGAATTGCTTCCATTACATGTTTTGACTGTTACAGTGTGTCTCAAAATTGATATTAACTTATTTTAGAGGCTTCATATTGGCAATACAATATACATAGTAGGATTATGAAGTCTACACATATAAGTCTTGTGGAAAGCATATTCTTAAATTCTAAAATTTTGTGTTATTATTCAGTTCAAAATCTTTTGTCGTCGCAAATTCTGTCGAGGAATTTGAAGCTTAAAATATAGCTATAAAACGATTATCAAGTTTGTTGTAATGTATGGTTGCAAAATACGGTCGCTTACATTGAGGGAAGAACGCGGACTGAAAATATTTGAGAATAAAATACTGAGACGAATATTAGGACAAAAAAGAAATGGGAATGGGGAATGGTGGAAACTTCATAAGGAGAAACTACAAAATTTATATAGCTTACCAACCATTGTTAGGGTCATCAAGTCTAGTAGGCTCAGGAAACAGGTCATGTAGACAGAAGGAAAGAAAGTAGGAACAGTTTCAAAGTTTTTACTGGAAATTCAATTGGAAAAGGCCCATTATGAATACCTAGGCCCAGAAGGGAGGATAATATTAAGATGGATCTCGCAGAAATAGGATTACAAAGTAGAAACTGGATCCAATTAGCTAAGGACAATCAATGGAGAGCTTTTTGTGAAAGCGGCATTGAACCTCCGGGTTCAATAGGCCATATAGTTAAGCTATATAGTTAGTTAAAATTTCTCGATATCCAATGAGATTGCACGACAGATCATCGTGTCGCGACACACCGATTGAAGAAAACAGAAATAGGAAGTGAATATAATTTTAGCTGTTTATTAAACAGAAACTCCTACTGGTTCACTGACAACAACCTACAAGACTTTCAAAACTTGATGTGTGCCGTAATTTATGGGACATGCACATTGTTGGTCTATTATTCTTCGAATTGACAATCTATAGTAGACAGGCTCTGCTGTTACCAATCAATGGGAAAACAGTGACTCGAAATAATATTCGTCAATGGCTTCAGAGGTTTCGGTATGCGGTGATTACAGGATCCAGGACCAGCCACGATCAGATAAACCGGCAACCGTCACTATCTATGAAACCATTAATACAACTATTGGGATGAAGAACAATTTATGCTCTCTGAGTTTCATGGGTTTTGGCAAGGAAGATGCAAAGAACATTGTGTAAGTGTGATTATCTTCTGCAAAATTTCTGAGAGGATTGCTTTCATGCAACATCACGTGTGATGAAATCTGGTTGTATTACTTCGATCCTGAAGGCAAACAGATTCCAGATGACAACAAGTTAGTTGTGTGTCTGAAAAAGTGGTGTAATGAGCAATCTTCAGAGTTTGCATAGAAACATGTTATTTGTATAGAAACATGTCATGTAAACAAAGATACCTGAAGTTCAGTGAAGCAAACGGATCATATATTGACTGAATATTTCTAAAGAGTCAATGCTTCTACCTATATAATTTCACTTCTTTAGTGCTTACCATAGATGGCCATTTTCCACTGGACTCGCTCGGGCTCGCGCTCACTTGCGCTCGCGATCACTTTTCTCAACATGGCTCGCGCTCACTCGCGCTTGCGATCACTTCTCTAGATTGGGCTCGCGATCACTAATCTCAAATGGGCTCGCGCTCACTCGGACTCGAGTTCACTTCTCTCAATTGGATTCACTTATTTCATTGGGGCTCGGGCTAGCGCTTAATTATTGAGCCCGAGCCCGATTGAGCGCGAGTGTCGAGCTCACAAGCTTCGGGCTCGCGAGATTACTGAGCTACGGTGAATTGTGCGTTATACTTTGCTTGTTCTTTGTATATTCGACGATCGTCCTGAAGAGACTATCCAAGATAGAGTCATATAATAATGTAGAAATGTTAGTGCCACTAAGCTCACAACTGGAAAGAGATAATCGGGCTATCACGGTCGCCTGACCTAATGTTTAATATATACTGCTGTTTGCGAAAATATCAGCAGCGAGTAGGAATAACATTTTAAAAGAAGGAAACTTACTTGTTGCTTTACGTATTTTCTTTGCTGACATAATTATTATGAATCAAACTTAGTTTAATATAATCTTAAGCGCAGGAAAAGTTAATTCCACGTTTGTAAGAATGTAATAATAACGATAAGTGGCGTATTTAGGGCTCAAGCTTCCTTCCCCCCCGAAATAGGTAAATTTATGGTATAGTATAACTGTATACCTACATAGACCCAACCCACTCAGGAGAATGTGCATAGCCCCCCAGAAAGAAAATTCTAAATACGCGACTGATAACGATAGTACAGTACATCCAACGCAATGTAGAAGAATTCGATCACTGCACGTTTGCGTAGCAGAGTGTCATGTTGATCATCCATGATGGCTTACCTGCAACAAAAGGAAATAAAACTTAGATATACATAATTCGTAAAACACAGAGAGAAAGAATTGATATTAGTGCTCCTGTAAGCACAGTGTTTTAGTGTCTAACTTATATAAGTAAAAAAAAAAAGTATCTATTTTATTTTTATTCTATAATAGAATTATAATAACTTCTATTCTTGATTCCATTTAAGAGCCACTTTAATGGTCTACATTGAAATATTTGAGTCGAAAAGTTCCGAAAATTATATTCTTGGTGAAAACTTGCTCTTAATTTGCCACAGTTTGTGCCCTAACCTGCTGTACTTCCCTCGATGCTCGACATCTTTAATAACATGTGACCACCTCACGACTTGTCGTTCGGTGTTGGTTTCACCGTCCTTTTCCCATCTTTGAAAGATACTAACCACGGGAGTTCGCAAACACCCGACAAGTCATGCTGTTTCTGAGATGCTCGTTCCCAGCCAGATGGCCATTACAATCTGACCCCTATCAAACTCCGATATATCACCGGCCTTACGCATTCTACGCACAAGCACCATACTGACTGATCGAGTGAGATCCCTGTCACTGTCTAAAGAGTTGTTCTGTTGTGCCCATGCCTCTTACATCAGCCCAACGACTTCGTTCATAAAGTAGCGTTGATCATAATGTTTTGGCTGGTCAGTGTATGTGTAAACTAAATCTAAATTTCATACATGTATTTTGTTTGGAAACTTTCAGTGACTATCTTCAATATTAGGCAAGTACGCAGAAATTTAGAGAGGGGTCCAAACCTTTATGGGAGGTTTGAATTCAAAATGATGATGAGATATTACAATTTGTAAAATGACTCCTAACATTAGACTAAATTTACAGAAAAGTCGAGATATCGGAGACCCCCAGGACCCACCCCCTGCGTACGTACTATCTAACGTATTGCTTGAACTCTATTATAAAACATGAAAGTAAATTGCAAATTCATTAAATACTAATTTTGACTCCTTACACTTGATAAGACCTTGTATTTATGTAATACTTGAGACTGTGTACCTCTCCTCTAGCTAACTCTTGAAAATGTCCTCTCACTTTATCAGTTTCGAAGAGTAGGGGAGACCGAGGCTGGTTGGCGAACTTTTCATACTTTGTTTTTTATGAGCAGATTGCAATGTAATAGATGTGTACGGACAGACCAATGTTTCCTCTAATAAATTCAATTTTTGTTTTTGTTTTGTTGCTTACAGTTTTCGAGAAATAAAATTTTCTTTCTTTTAAAACGGAGTATGCCAACCGACCCCTAGTAAGGGGCTTGTTGGCTGATATTGTGGGGCTAGTTGGCATACTCTTTAAATATAGCAAAACACAAACAAAAATTTGATTTATTAGAAACTAGCAGCGTTCACCCCGCTTCGCTGCGGTCACCCCGGAACGCAATAAACTTTGTTACTTAGATAATTTTTACTTTTTCGCTTTCAAGTGATATGATAAAAACCATAGAAGATTGCAGTAAATCTTAACATTATATCGCCTGTCATTTATGTTAACCCGCCCCGCTTCGCTGCGGTCATCCCGGTGCTGGCATATTGTAAAAGTGTCTGTAAAAATAAGCAAATCAATTAAAAAATTTTAAACAGAAGATTCAAGCTATTTTCCGCTGTATATCGCCTGTCATTTATGTTAACCCGCCGAGTGACACGGTCATGCGGGTTGCATATAAATACGTTTATTTTTACCTATGATGAACTAATAACAAAGGATTTGTGGACACCTGAATGGTCAATTATCTCAAGACACTGGTAATTGAAAATTAAAGTGATATGATAAAAACCATCTAGGGTCCAAATCCTAATAACCCCCCAAAAATGAAAGAAATTGGTTCAGCCGTATTAGCGTGATGAGCGGACAAAGGATTTTGTACGTTCTCTTTTATATATATAGATAAACGTTATTTTTCTAAATTCTATTATATATATTGCAATGAAGTAGGCTATTTGAAGTTTGAAATGACTTTTATTCACAACATTTAAAAGAATCAGCATTATGAAATATGAAAACTTCTTTCTTTCATTCTAGCTTGGTTGTCATGACATTGAAAGCTACAAGATTATCAAACCACATCAGTTTTAATTTGATTTGGTGTAGGTTAATTCTTCATATTATTTCAAAATGTAATTAAAATAACTGAACTATCAAGAAAGGTAGTTTATTTCCCGCTGTTCACAAAGTAGCTGAGAGAAACTAAGATGGGGTTTAGCTGAATTATCGAGAAATGCAGTTTGTTTATTTCCTACTTTTCACAAAGAAAGAAAAAGCAATAGCTAGGCCTCTATTTCTGTATTCTAACAAAAGAGCACATACAAAATATTCTTGATCCTGAGAATTACGCCTATTCAGAAAATTCAGAGTCCGGCATAGAGTCTTATCTGGATTTCTAAATTTTGACAGTAATCCAATACGTGCATGCCATTCTATAACATTGAAGTAAAAGATTGGTAGAACTGTAAACTACATAACAATAAAACGAGCAATCTAACAATAAAAGTAAAATGAAATAAAATTTTACACGGGTTCTTTGGCGCACTTGCCAACCAACCCCAATTGCTATACGCCAACTAACCCCAAGCCCATGTTGTGCAACAATTACTCAGCAATTGTTTGGCATTTACGTTTTATTGTTTGAATATCCAGAAAAACAAAGTTCAGATCTAACTAATGCTATATTACTTACTGACGATTCTGTGTTGTTGTAACGGAGAACTAAAAAAAAAAAAAAAAAAAAAAAAAAAAAAAAAAAAAAAAAAACTTCAGACTGGCAAACACACTCCTTACCTAATAGACGCCATAATCCGTAAGTTACAAATTCCATATGAAGGTGGCAGCTGCATCCATAGGTCGCTCTTTTATGACAGCAGCAACAGCTCATTATGTTAATTAATGAAGAAGTTATATGCAGTTCGTCAACCAGCCCCTGCTGCCAACCAGCCCTTGTCTCCCCTACTCCAAATATTCCAGTACCGCAACTGTCGCGCTCCCTGGATTCACAGGACTTCGCGAGTCTGTGGATGAGGATTCGAAAATTCTGGGTCTAGCTGTAGAGCTTTGATCCTATTTTCAATAACATATTAGATCAGGGGAATTACAGTCATGAAATTATCCTATAAAAAAAAGACTCCAGAAACCTATAAAT
Organism: Thermobia domestica; assembly: GCF_964235325.1. Classification (NCBI taxonomy): domain Eukaryota; kingdom Metazoa; phylum Arthropoda; class Insecta; order Zygentoma; family Lepismatidae; genus Thermobia; species Thermobia domestica. Next base: position 260,046,491 of record NC_137456.1, read on the forward strand.
CACTGACTCAAAAGACACCAAATAACTTTTTCAACCCCTGCCCCCTCATCTTTTGGGAATAAAATATAATTAGAAAAAGAACAAGCGGATTACAGTCGGTGAATCGATCCTAGAACCTCTCGGCGTACAAAGCTATGGAACACAGCCTTGTTATGGCCTATTTGGCCACCATATTTCGTTCAGATCCGGACAGTAGCTACTGAGAAATGAAGTACCACATACATACTGTGCACTCGGAGTGATACTATCATATAAGCCTACGTATACTTACGATAGGAGCTAAAAATATCTTACGCACAGAAAATGATTTGAATCTAGTTTTTATATATGACTAAATTTGTACTCAAATTAGTAAATTTATTTCAAAATTGAAAAGATAGAAAAAATGGTGAAGAATTTGTGTAGATCAAAGTACTATCAAAAATATTTGCTTTCCCAATGAAGAATTTGTGCAGATCAAAGTACTAGCAAAAATGTTTGCTTTCCCAATAAATAAGTTGTGCAGGTCAAAGTACTAGCAAAAATGTTTGCTTTCACAATGAAGAGTTTGTGCAGACCAAAGTACTAACAAAAATGTTTGCTTTCCCAATAAAGAAGTTGTGCAGGTCAAAGTACTAGCAAAAATGTTTGCTTTCACAATGAAAACTTTGTGCAGACCAAAGTACGGCAAAAATGTTTGCTTTCCCAGTGAAGAATTTGTGCAGACCAAAGTACTAGCTAAACTGTTTGCTTTCCCAATGAAGAATTTGTGCAGACCAAAGTACTAGGAAAATTACTTGCTTTTTCATCTCATTATTATTATTATTATTATTATTATTATTATTATTATTATTATTATTATTATTATTATTATTATTATTATTATTATTATTATTATTGTCAATAACTTCGGTTTTCAGCTTTAGTGTTTTATGTTCTTATGCAACTCTAAGGTTATGAAAGATGGGACATACTAATTACCACACCACGATTAGAGTTGGGTGCACAGATCGTTTCCCACCACGCGATCTCATCTCTTACAGAGCTGGATTACAAGATTACGTCCCCAGGCCCGGCACCAAAAGCTTCACGGTGAATTGACCAATGTGATTTACAATTTGTAGCAACATACTACCATGCACGTAACCAGGGGTATCCGGACTCTCCTTCGAAACCAGAAATGAAAAGAAATAAGGAAAGATGAAACACAAAGAAATAAGAAAAAGAAGAATAAGCGTTAAAAATAAAAAGCTACAGGAAGCGCTTGGTTATTCTTCCTTATGAAGAGCTTTGTGTGGAGGAAACGTTGGGCGAGGGGGGGAGTCAAGTTAAAATGGATATTATTGTAATGGGGTTATTATTGTAAAGGAGTATACCGAATTCGATCTAGCTCCATGCTAATCCTATGAACTACAAACGACGATCGATAAACCCATTCTATCAGCTAGACTCTCAGATAGAACTTAAGAAATGGCCACAATCACCAACAATATGAGCCTGGCAACATAAATTCCAGTTACACTTGTTAAAGAAATTAGCACTAGGAAAGCATTAGCCGAATTACTGTACTTGCAATACATAGTGGCGTATGAGCGGGATAGCCTGGAAAAGTCAGGGAATTTGAAATTTCTAGAAAAGTTACGGAATTCACAGAATTTCTGCTACTAGTCAGGGAAATTTCAATCTTTCGAACATATACACCAGTACCGTTCTGTAATAGTGTGAAAATTTTTTATCATAATTTTTCGTCATCGCTTCTCTGCAGTATCAAACGTTATTTCAGAAACAGTTTTCTACTGCTCCTTTAATTTGTCATTTGGAACAAAGTAGTTGACGGAATAATAAAAAGTTATGTGGAAAGAAAATTCTGTTAACATTTGATTCAACAGCGAAAGGAATGCAGATATTAATAAAATATTTTACAAGACGTTATTGGATATGTACACAGCAAAAAATGAGGTGTTGAAATAACACAAAATGACTACCACTTTAGCGTGTTACTTGTGTGTCAATTTTTTTTTTTTGCTAGCAGCAGCTAGCACCCACCCAAAGGGTTACGCCCTTTATTTGGGATGCGAAGTTGACAGGAACTTTAGGTGTTGGTCTATTTCAGTGAGGCAAGGGAGATATTATTAACTTTATTATATCTTTATTATCATTAGAGGACATTATGGCCTTTAACCATAATCATCAGGTCTGGAAAAGGGAAATGTACACTGGTGAACAATTCAACATGAGAGCGGAGAGAGCAGAGCATTGGTGAAAATGAAAATGAAACTATGAGGTGCACTTGATATCACAACACAATACATAGAAGAATGTTAGAGAGACGAATGAGTGTTATCTTCTGTCCAGGGGCTACTCTGGACGCAATGGAAACGAGGGGAGCCCTGTTAGTGCCGTGAGGTCACTGTACAACATGAGATGGAGTGATGAATAGTGGGGGGATTGCAATGAGGAAGTTTTCAAGAAGTTGAAAGTCGGGACTATTTGGTGGGAGAACGTAATGGTACAGAGTAAACATCAGAGAGAGTGGAGAATGCCGGAGAATAGTTGAAGGAGTTGAAGGTTTGCGGAGAGTGGCTTCGTGGTGCATAGCATCAAAGAGCAATGGATGGTGAGTCTGAAATCGCTTTGTAACGTATCTTAGTCTGAGGTCTTCTAGATGATAGAGAATGTGTGGAAAAGGCGTCCTGTCATACAAGTCCTGTGTAGGCAAGGCGTAGGGCGTGGCGCTCAAGAATTTGGAGTTGGCGGTAGTATACCTCGGGTGCGGAAAGCCAGGCTGTAAAGGCATAAGTTAAAACAGGACGTAAAAATACCTTGTAGGTGTTAAGTGGTATTTTAGGTTTCAGGCCCCAGGTAGCTCCAGTTAGGCGTCGGAGTAAATTCATTCGGTTGGTCGCTTTTAGAGCAAAACTTTTGAGATGATCAGACCATTTCAGGTGTGAGTCGAAGATGATGCCCAGGTACGTGACTGTGGGACTAGCAGCAAGTGGTGTACCTGCAATCTCAATACTGAGGTTGGATGGATTGCGATGGACCCGACTGCGTTTGCCTGGTGGGAGAAAGATAATAGCTTGAGTTTTATTGGCGTTAAGCTTGAGTCGCCACGTATCACACCACTGAAGGAAAGTATCGATGGCAGTTTGAAGTATGTGGTTGATGTGTTGAATAGTATTTGCCGTTGCCAGAAAAGCCGTATCATCTGCATATTGAAGAAGACTGACGTTTGGATGGAGAGTAGGGAAGTCAGCTACATATAGTAAGTAAAGAAGCGGGGACAGAGCTGAGCCTTGAGGAACACCAGAATGGATAAATACAGGGTGAGAGAGAACATTATTAATGGAAACGTAGGTCAAGGGACTTGAGAGAAAATGGTAAATGAAGCGAATATAACAGATCGGCAGTCGGAAAGAAAATAGTTTATATAGAAGGCCTAGATGCCAAACTTTATCGAATGGCTTTTCTAAATCGAAAGGACGAGACAGGATGGCTTAGATTGATTAAACTGGGCAGTGATGTACGTGGTCATGCGGAATAGTTGATCGTTAATACTGAAATTCGGACGGAATCCGGCCTGATGAAGGAGAATTAGGTTGTGATCAGAGACATGTGTGTGTAGGCGAGAGACAAGTATCCATTCGAGGTTCATCTGTTTCTCTACAAGAAACCGAACAAAACATGGGTGAGTTGAATCGGGCGATAAGAAGACACAGATGAAGCTGGTTTGTTCCGTTTCAGGAACATTAAAGTTTAGATGTTTTCCAACCGTTAGGGATGAAACCAGTACGGAGGATGAACATGAAGATGAGAGACAGAAGGTAATGGAGAATGTATGGCCCTTCTTTGATATGGCGATATGTAATAGAATCTAGCCCTGGAGAGGTGTTGCACCTACGAGCGACGGTGGTAGTAATTTTGGTGACGGTAACAGGAGCTGTCAATGGTGAATCGTCGGGTAGAAGATGATCAACATGAGGTTGGAGTGATGGTGAGTTGAGATTGAGCCGATCCGTAGGATGGGTGCGAGCAGAGGCGTGAAAGGTCCAAGAGGGGTGAAAGCACCTTGAAGTGGGTCAGCGAAGGCATTGGCTTTATCCACGTCAGCGTGTAATGGCGTATCATTGACAATGAGTGGATATGAAGGGCGAGAGGTTTTACCAGTGAGTTGATGAAAGCGTTTCCAGTACTTAATTGGATGTGCTGTATCAGAAAGAGTATTACAGCTTTCTTTCCAGCTTCTGGTCTTGTATGCAACAATATAGTTATGTAGTGCTCTTTGGTATTGGCGATGTTGCCGAAGCGATTCCAGATTGCCCGTGCGAGCAAAATCACGATAAAGGTGACGGGAACGACGTATTAAAGGTAAGTATTGTGGCGGTAATTTTGGTCTATAGGGATCAATTGTAATCTGAGGGAAATACTGCAAGGACGCCTGGTGAATACTGTCAATGATTGTATGGATAGTATCATATAGTTCAGGCTCTGTGGTTGGAGCTGATAAAGGTGTTAGCCTGTTAGTAAGATACTCTCTATAGTGAGGCCATCGAGCACGGGCGAAAGGAGCCACTGTGCGGGAGGCTGTAGGAGAAGTGGATTAGATTAACAAATTTTTTTTACAATGCAAGAACCCGTAAAAGGGAATACATTCTCTTGAGAATGGAGTTATGCGTAAGGGGAATAAAGGATACATTGGATGGACAAAGAGGTTTAATTTCATTTATTTATTTATTGTCTTTATTCATTCATAATTGGGATTTTTATTCATCAATTGATCAGGAATCGTTATTTATTGTACGTACATTATCCATCACAATGTATGTGTGATGAGCTGAAAAATAAGGTGCAAGTTAGACGCCACAACACAGTGATATTGTTAGTTAGACAGGTGATGGGTTATCTTCTTGTGCCGGGGCGACTCGACACATGATGAGAGACACAATGATGCCCTTGTTAGTGCGAATTAAAGTGCAAAAGATGGATAAATTTTTGGTGATAAGTCTGGTGGTTGATATGCTAATAGAAATTCGTCTATTTGTTCGTCAGAATGTGTAACAAGATACAGGGTAACTAAGTGCTGAAGTGGTGTAGATTGTAGACGGGGTGGAACATCTTGATCTACATCGATGCGTATACAACTGCGAAGGATGGGATGGCCTTGAGTCCAACGGGTAGTGATGTACCTTGTACGCAGTTTTTCTAAATGAAGAAGATGTGGAAATGGAATACGCTCAGAGTAGCCGGGTAGGACTAGGCAGTTTGATGCGATATGCAAGGCGTAATGCATGTCTTTCAATGATCTGGAGGCGGGTGTAGAATTTGTTACTGGCATTAAGCCATGCCATGTGTCCATGGAGTATAAATGGTCGCAAGAAGACTTTGTAAGTGTTTAACACAGTCTCTTGATGAAGGCTCCAGGAAGTTCCGACTAATCTCTTCAGAAGGTTTAGTTTATTTTGCGCTAGAGTTATGAGATGCTGAAGGTGTCCACGCCATGAAAGATGGTCGTCAAAGATAACGCCCAAATATTTGGCTGTACGTGTGACGGAAATGTGTGTGCCAGCTATAGTAAGATGTAGGGAGATCTATTGCGTCGAATCCGACTGGTGTGTCCAGATGGTATGATGACAAGTGCCTGTGTTTTAGTGGAGTTGATTCGGAGTCGCCAAATATTGCACCAGTCACAGGACTTATTTATTGCCTCTTGAAGTATACTATTGATATGCTGAATAGATTTTCCACAGGCAAGATAAGCAGTATCACCTGCAAAAGTAAAGGTGTAGATAGGATCAGGAGGAACAGGCAAATCTCGAACATATAGTATATATAAGAGTGGCGATAACGCTGACCCTTGGGGTACACCACTAAGCAGAAAAATAGGAAATGATAAAGATGAATTAATGCAGACATATGCTATGCGATTGATGAGGTAGTGATGAATTAGTCTGATGTATGCGAATGGTAATCGCAGAAGATGAAGTTTGTAAAGTAACCCATCGTGCCAAACTGAATCGAAAGCCTTCTCCAAGTCAAATAATAATAAACAGGAAGGTTGGATGCTATTGAAGTGGTTGGTAAGAATAGTAGTAAGTTTGAGTAGATTATCATTTAGACTGCAGTTAGGACGAAAACCAGTTTGGTGTAGGGGAATTTGATTGTGGAAGAAGTGAGTATGTAGACGCCGAACTAAGATGTGTTCGAGGATCTTTCCCAGTGTAGACGTGATGGACGGTACGACTCTGCCTGGGTTCAACATTTTTTTTATTTTAAAAGGGTTAAGCCGGTCAAAGGGTTATGCCCTTTCTTCGGGACGAGAGTTATAGGTATGAGGAATTTTCTTTATTTATAGGGGGGCATTGAGGGTTAGGAGCATTATTTTATTTTATTCCATTTCATTCTTATTTGTGGGCATTTTTTTTAATTTTTAATTTTTTATTTTATTTTATTTTTTTATTTTATTTTTTTTTATGAGAGATGAGGTGAAGTGCTGATGGACATCACAAACACGAGGGTAATGTTAGTATGGACGAGTGAATGGTTATCTTCTGCCCTGGGGCGTCACAGGGCTGATGAGGACAGATGAAGCCCGCTGCTAGCAACATTGATGGAACACTAGTGCAGAGATGGATAAATGCATGGACTAAGATGAGGTGGACGGTATATAGCAAAATCGGCCTTGTGGGGGTCATTATCGTCTAAAGTCGTATGGTACAGAGTAAGAAGATGTTGAAGAGGTGTGGCTTGATGTTGAGGAGGGGTATCATGAATGATGTCCTGGTGAAAGGTGTCGAGGAAGAGCGGATTACCTTCGGCAATGACTTTTGTTATGTATTTTGTGCGGAGTGTTTCCAAGTGTTGTAAGATGGTGGGAAAGTTGATACGGCGATAGAGATCGGCAGTTGGTGCTGGTAGTCTTATGTGATAGGCAAGGCGGAGAGCATGACGTTCGGATATTGCAAGTCTAGTATATAGTGTGTCAGGGGCAGAGATCCAGCATATATGGCCATGTGTGAGAGCAGGTCGAAGGAAAACTTTATAAGTCTTAATAACAGTGTCAGTATGTAAGCCCCAAGTGGTGCCCACTAGCCGCCGGAGAAGGTTTAATCGATTTGTAGCCTGTGATCGGATTTTCTGTAAGTGAGGTTTCCAGCTGAGTTTGGAGTCAAAGATGATTCCGAGGTATGTTACTTGTGATGATGGGCGTATGAAAGTGCCATTGACGTGAATATGAAGAAGAGCAGGGTTGCGATAAATTCGTGATCGGCAGCGAGGTGGAAGAAAAATTATAGCCTGTGTTTTGAGGGGATTTATTGTTAGGCGCCACTTGTCACACCAGGAAGTGAAGGCATCAATTGCTTGTTGAAGTGTTCGATTAATCTGTTGAACAGTGTTGGCTGTGGTGAAAAAAGCTGTATCGTCGGCATATTGATATAATGAGACATTTGGTGGTAGAGGGGGCATGTCTGCTACGTATAATACATAAAGAAGGGGTGAAAGAACAGAGCCTTGAGGAACACCACAGTGAAGAAAGATCGGATGTGAAAGTGATTGGTTGACGGTAATGTAAGTCATACGATTTGAAAGGAAAGAATGGATACATCTGATGTAGGAGAAAGGAAGATGAAAAGAGAGAAGTTTTGCGATGAGGCCGGCATGCCAAACTTTGTCAAAAGCCTTTTCAAGATCGAACAATAACAGGCAGGAAGGTTTGGAGGTATTGTAATGATTAGTTATGGCAGTCGTGAGGCGTAAGAGTTGATCGGAAATACTGATGTTTGGGCGAAAACCAGCTTGATGAAGAGGAATGAGGTTTCGTTCAGAAAGATGGTTATGAAGGCGACTGACAAGAATGCGTTCAAAGATTTTGCTGAGTACTGATGTCAGTTGTATAGGACGGTATGATGAGAGTTCTGTAGGAGATTTATTGGGTTTGGTGAAAAGTAGAGTTTTTGAGATTTTCCATTGTGGTGGATAAAAGCCGGTGCGGAGAATGAAGTTGTATATGGCTGCAAGAAGTGTATATAAGACGGGAGGAGAGGCTTTTATGAGTTTATAAGTTATATGGTCAAAGCCAGGCGCCGTGGTACGTTTCGATTTGATGGAGGCTGAGATATCTGCAGGAGTAATGGGATCATTAAGAGGTGAATCGGTGAGTTGATGGTGAATGTTGGGTTGTAGGAGGGGGGAGTGCGGATTTGCAAGGCGTTCGACACGTCGGGTGATAGTTGGATGTGGTAGTTGTACGGTAGGGGTAAATATTTCTTGGAAGAAGGAGGCAAAAGCATTTGCTTTATCAGTATCGGTTTGGAGAGGATGATGATGAGAGATGATAGGGTATGATGTATGTCGAGTTTGACCAGTTAACTGATGGAATTTTTGCCAGAATTTGGTAGGATGTGATGTAGTTGAGAGGGACTTGCAGGTGGAGATCCAACGTTTTCTTTTATAGGCAGTAAGGTAATTATGAAGCATGCGAGTCCAACGACGATGCTGTGCTAAGGATATAGGATTATGAGTACGTTGAAAGTCACGGAAAGAGCGGCGAGAAGCAGCAAGGATGGAAAGATATTGTGGAGGGATCGGAGGTTTGTGTGGATGACGTATACGTAAGGGTATGTTATTGTGGGTGGCTGTGTCAAGAGATGCTGTGAGTTGGTCAACAAGGTCATAGAGTTCGTGCTCTGAGGTAGGCTCTGGAAGAGGCTGTATCGAATTTGTAAGATCCGCTTGGAAATTAGCCCAATTTGCATGATTATAATCAAAGTAGTGAATGGGCGGCGGTTGTGTTTGAGCTGAGTGGGTGAGAATAATATCGAGTAGTATCGGAGCATGATCGCTGCCGAAAGGTGGGAGAACCCTAAGATTTTGAATATTCAGAGACGCAGAGCTGATAACTATGTCTGGGGAAGTGTTGCTGATGGGGCGAGATGGCGATGGGAGATGATGAAAATCGGCGGCAATGATATTAGAGATGTAGTTGTGAAACTGTTGTTTCTCAGCCTGCGGGCGGCAATGAATATTTATGTCTGCCATGATGATGTAATGCCTAAAAGTATTGTCAATGTATTGAAAAAATTCATATGGTATGGGGTGGCCTGGTCGAATGTAGATAGTGCATAGAGTGATGATTTTGGTGCGAAAATATAGTGTGACTATGGAATACTCGGGTAGGTTATGTAGCTTTGGAAAATAGTGAGTGCGTACAGGGATATTGTGATATGTTCCAATTGCAGTGCCTCCATTTGCTCGTTGGTATGGTCTAGAGCAATCATGACGGTGTAGTTTAAACTGTGGAAAACGGACATGATGTGTAGGTTTGAGATAGGTTTCGTTCAACGCAAAAGCCTGTATTTGTTTCTCCCTTAGGAGTTGTTCAAAAACTGCTTTGTGAGTGAGAAGAGATCGGATATTAATGAAGAGGAAAATGACTGCCATGAAGATTGATAGTGTTTTAGAAGTTGTTGGGCGATGGTTGTAAATTATAGAGATGGCCATTCTGGATCTGTTTTAGTAGATGTGATGGAAAAGTGGGCATGTGGACCGGTGTAAGTGGCAGAAAGTTGTAGGCCAAATAATTGTTGGGCTATGTGATCGACCTGCATAAGAATGTGTGGGCGTAAGAAGGGCTGGATATTTTGAAGAACAAGAGTGGTGAAACGGAGCAAGTCTTCAGCTGTGATGGGTTCCCGTAAGGAGTTAGCAGGTGGTGTAGCGGAATCGGTGGTGCGGATGGGAACGGATAGTTCAGGTTTATCAGTAGGTGGAGCAGGTTTTTGATGGCATTTATAACTATAGGTTGGGTGTTGTTGATGGCAGGTATTGCATAGAGGTGGTTTTTTCAGGTTAGGACAGTTGTTAGTGGAATGGTCCTCATTGCAGTGTCCACAGCGGGGTGAGTTTGGACAGTTTTTAGTCAGATGTGAGGCATATGTTTGGCATCTTTCGCAGCGGATTGGGAGTGGTGGTGAAGTGCGGGATGGTTCTACTCTATGACGTCTGCGATAGATATAAGCACCATTTTGCAGCAGATCGTCTACTGTTTCCTTGGATGTTGTAAGAACTCGAACAAGATAGGTGGGACCGGACTGACACTTGATGCGAATGCATTTGTGAACTTCATAACATTCGAGTCTTAATTCGTCTAGGATTTCTTCATCGGAATATGCTGGTGGAACGCCTTTTATCACCACTGAAAACATGGGTTGGCGTCGAGGCGGCGGTGGTTGCTTTTTTCTGGTTTGAGAGAGAGCTTGGATGGTAGCTTTATCGCCAAAAATGTGAAAGCCTGCTTTGTTTCTTATTGTAGTAAGGAAGTTTTGGTCTGGAGATTTAATAATTATGCCGTTTCTAGTGAAGATGATTTCTGATACATTAGCTCGCGGATAGTATTTCATAAGTTGAATTAGAATGTGTTTAGGATTAGAGTATTTGTTGTCAGCATTTGTGAGAAGATAATTGAAGGTTGCTGGAGGTTGGTTTGAAGCGATGTCCATAGCTAGATCATATAGGTCACTTTCGGAAGCCTGACTGACAGGAGATCTTGATCGAGGACGAGGTTGCTTTTTCTGATTTTGTGATTGTAGTGTTTCACCTGATCGTTTTTGGGAATTGGGACCCGTTCTGGGTTTGGCCCCCTTGCACTCCATCGAGTTCACAGGGGACACACCCACGGATCGCGAAGACTGAGGAGTGGCCGAAGCCAGTACAATATGAGAAGTGAACAACAATGATCAGTCAGGATGATGTCGATGATATGATGAAACAGTGTACAACGATGATGATAGGTTTCACCCTCCAGCACTGAAAAGTACTGTCAATCCCAGAGAGAGCGTATGCGTGCTGGTCTCTATTGTGCGTATGCTACACAATGTCCTCGAAAGCACGTTAACGATTCTCAGCTAGGCTAGGCTTGGTACAAAATACAGCTCGTGACGTATGGTACGTCTAGCTGTTGAGAGAGTATTTTTGCTGGGTTCAACACCAAACACATCGCCTTAGAGCATGTCAGAAATATCTCGTTAGTGGCTGTAGATATTTGCATTGTTTTTTATTGTTTGGTATGAGCAAAGCTTTGCGAAAAATATTTCGCATTTATAGCTAGTAACTAATTACATTCTATGTTTTCTGTAATCGGTCACAATAATATTATTGTAAACCTGTGAATAATCTGACAACAGTTACACAGATAGCTGTGCTTCCATCTGTTTTCTTTATCTGTTATTCTTATGTCTTAGCATATATGAACATAAGATGGCAGAACTCTTGCCTATGTAACTGTTGTCAGACTATTCAGGTTTAGAACAATATTATTGTGACAGATTACAGAAAACATAGAACATTATTCGTTACTTGGCATAACTGCAAAGATATTTCGCAAAGCATTGCTCATATTAAAAGATAAATACCAATGCGAATTCTCTCAGGTAGTAACTAGTTATTTCAGATATGCTCGGAAGGCGATGTGCTTGGTCCTGAATTAACACACAGCCATTTTGTGTAGTTTCACACCTCATTTTTTACAGTGTACTTTTTATAATAGTTGAGGTCATAATGAAAGGAAAATTGTTATATTTGAATGAACAGAGGAAGGAACGTAGATATTGTAAAATCTTTTCAATATTTTTTAAATATTCTTTTACTCGAGATTTCTTCATAGTTTGTTATTAAAATACTTTCTAACATATCCTTATTTTATTGTCATAACAAACCAATATATGTTGCCAGAAAAATCGTTTAGATTGATCGAACCCCTGGTGTGATCACCACAGTATTTCATGTCACGGATCCCCCACTATTACGAAAGTCTGTCTACGTGCCTGATATTACTGTAAAGAAGATTAGACCAGAATAAAATAGAAAACTTCATTAGTATTTGACTATATAGTTACAGTAGACTTCGCCAAGAATATACATTTAAATAAAGAGATTTTTAAAAAAATATAAATACATATTAAATTATTACATCTAAAATGATAGATATAACAAAGTTTAAACCATTTCTGAAGTCCATTATTACAATTTACTAAGGATATTATTTACAATACCACTGATTGGTTACTATAAATGTAACCAGGAAAGTTCTGTCAATTTTCACCCACCCTCTTCGAACATCGATATGTCACCAAAGCGTAACTGGAAGATCAAAAATACTGTAGTCCCCATCAGCATCGACGACCCTCGGCCAACGTTCTAGAAGGCCATGGATTACATCGCGGGAGAACTTGGTGGACAGTGAAGTGAAGAAGGTATCAAGTGCATTTTGCACCTACGTTCCAATGTATGGGAAGTATGGCAGATGCAATAGTGTTTCCCATCCAAGGCGTAGAATGGTGTCCCCGGTCAACCTAGCCAGTGGCGGCGGTTGGACGTTAAAAGTGGGGGAGCAAGACATGATCTGAACAATTGTGTATCAATGTTAGGTTTCCTGGTTGTTTCTATCATTGTTTGATGAAAGGTTGTATAACTAATAGGATACTATCTTTTTCGCTTAAAATGCCGTATATCGTATTTCTATTTTATTGAATAAATTGATAGGAGCAATACAGATAGGTACTAATCCCATCGTACTCTTGAACAACGAAAGTGTAAGAAGAGATTTCAGTTCTTGCTCATGAACATCTTAAAGTTCTGTCTGGAAAATTGTGTGATCAGATTATTTAATAAATTTGGAAAACAAATAAATAGAAGGGATAATACTAATCATAGTAATGAATAATGACGCTTTTTTTGCAGAAGCTATATTGATACTGGGAATTAATGAACAACTTATACTTTTAATTCCATACATATCATTAAATGAATGCTTTTACTCTTAGAAAATGAAATACATTAAGTACTGCAAGCATATGCTATGACATTTAAAGAAATATGCAATTCCAATATTAATTGCTTTGAACTGCAATTAAAACGCAATTCCTGTAGCTTTCTTAACTCCAGGGAAGACAAATAACCAATACGTACTCACGCAACGGTAAATACCATATGGCACCATTTTTTTTTTCTATGAAACAGTAATACATTCAAAACCTTTACCAGGATGTCCACATTCTGGAAAATAAGTGAAAGTCAGGGAAGTAAAAATGTATCAGGTAAAGTCAGGGAAATGGCAGATTGGTCAGGGAAGTTCAGGAAAAAATCGATTTAGGTCCATTGTTCAATTACTGAATTTATGAAATGGGGTTGATTTCTTTACTGTTACTGGATGCAAAATGTAGTGTTCTCAATGATGATATTGAGGGAGTCAGTGATCTCTGATATAGTTGTTGAAACTAATTTTCTACGAGAAACACATCTAACTGCATCCTGGCATATTTGCTCAAAAGGGTAGACGCTGTTCTAGAAGAATTGAATGGTGCCAAGAGGATATCTGGACAAGTGGCTGAGAACGCAAAGAAATAATATTTCGAGCTCACAGTGAAAGCTCAGACTGAAGAATTTAAGGAACTCTGGAATGAATTCATAGCCAATGACAGAGATGGTATTGGACTTGATGAGTTTTATTTACTTAGTCTTAGGAAATGGGAAGAACTTCGTTCACTTATGGTCAGTTATGAAATTGTGTTTTATCTTCTTGAATGGAAACGCATTTTTTGAAAGTGGTCTCACAATAAATAAAATTTTCATTGTTGAGAACTTACAAGAAGAATTTCTGGTTGCTCAACGGATCATATATGATTCAATGATGAGAATAAGTGGATCATCAGGATTAATAATTACAAGAGGTATGATAAATTCAGTGAGAAGTTCAATGAGACAATATCAGGTGAATTTGGAAAAGAAAAGAGAAATAAATGCTGGAGACGAGAAGAGGAGAGAGAAACGGAAGATACAGCAATTAAAGGAGCTGGAGTAAGAAGAGAAGAAAATTAAACTGCTGAGGCAACAAGAAGGATATTCAGATCAATGAGACGAAAACTATGCGAGAAAGGGTGAAAACAAATTTCTAAATGGGTTGCATTTAACAACTGCACCAACAAAAGTAATATGTGTATGTTACATGATGTAATGTGTGTTACATAGTGTGTGTGTGTGTGTGTTTTTTAATAATCAGTAAAATCATCTATGAACTGTATATTACTATAGGCAATATTATAATGCTGTGTAATTGGTATTATAATGTGTAATTTTTTTCATATCTTAAGTACTCAGTATGCTGCACACTTTGTAACTTTAGCTTTACATTTTGTGTAATATGTAGGCCTAATCAATATCGGCCTAATGCACATGTTTGTAAATTTACATTCCTTTGGAAAGAATATTGAAAAAAGAAATAAAGAGAAGCGGAAGAAAACAAGGCCAACTATGGGGAGTGTGGAGGCTGGGTTTCTTTTTTTCTTCTATATTTTTAAGTTATTCAGGAGTCAGGGAAATCTGGAACTTTCGTCATGAAAAGTCAGGGAAAAGTCAGAGATCTTTTCTCCAAATTGTGTGGACACCCTTTTACATTTCCAAATGAAACTATATAAATTAGGTCTCCACTTCAAAAAAGTGAGGGGCAACTGCCCCCTCTTGCCCCCCTAATCGCCGCCCATGAACCTAGCCACGTGGAGCTTAGCGTTGTCCTGTAACAGGAAGACCCCTTTGCGATTCAGAGTTTTGAGTTCTTCTAGAACACGGGTCAATTGCTGACAGTACACAATTGCATTGATGCTTTGACCAGCTGGTAACAGTTCCCGATGGACGATGCTGCGAGCAGTTCACCAAACACACAGGAGGGTCTTCTTCTGGTGCAGTGCTGGTTTCGGCTCTTTCAGAACCGGTTCATGGGTTGCTAACCAATTATGACGGCGCCGTGAAGCTTCGTACAGGACCCACTTGTCATCATATGTCAACACCCTGTCCAGAAATGGCTCCTTCCTCAGACGAGACAGCAAAGAAACACAGGTGTCTGCTCGCGTTGCCTTCAGGCCCGGAGTCAAATCATCCCATCGACCCATCGACCAAACTTGTAGTGCTTCCTAAGTTGATGAAAGTGCTGCCGAATGATTTCTCCACTCATATTGAATTATAGTCCCAGTTCCTCACATGTCGAGCCACTGTTCGCCTCAATTGCTGCCTGAAGATCTTCATTTTTCACATGTGTTGCTCTTTCGGCACTTGGTGCGTCTTCGAGTGTTTGCTCGAATTCGAACTTGTAAAATCACCGCTTGTTACTTACTTTCCGCGTAGTCACAACACCCTCACCAAAGGTCTGGCATATCTTCCGCCCCGCTTCAGCGGCATTTGACCTCAGTTTGAACTAGTACAGCATGCACGCCCTTATGACTCTCTGTGGAGGTCCCATGTTCACTCTGCCCTTACGCAAGTTCACGGCGTAACTGAACTGCCACAACCAGGTGGATATACCCACACAAATAACTGATCTTCGCCTTATCTTCATTCGCATTCAACTCACAGTATGAAGGCCAATTGAACATAGACCTCCACAAAAAGCAACAGAACTTTCTTGGTTGCCTTTATACCATGTACACTACATCAGTAAATATTTACATTATACAGATCATTACGAAAGTATTCTTCAAATACCTTGAAATTATATATACATTTTCGTACTAAATATTAATATGTTTGGAAAACTGCTTGTTTTCAAATTATGTGTAAATACCCTTAGCAAATTAATTGGTTTCATTTCTTTGTCCTTAAAGGTTTGTTGAGTCTTGCATAATCTGATGTACGGCGGTTCTAAATCCTGTTTGTGCCTTGTATTATAATCGTGTACGTTAGAACGCAATATAAAACTGGTGTGTTTTTTATTTATTAAACTATAATAAATGTTTATTGAGGCACAAATTATTACATGCACTTAACAAATCATTAAAAAAAATCATACAAGCTGTCTCTTTAGCTACTAGTAATTGTTTGACCTAGAAGTCTAATCTCTTAATTTTTGTGGCTAAGTAGTGGAGGGTACAATGTGACTTAAAATGGGTAAGATGAGCAACAGACAATTATGGTTTGATAAGTAGGATTGTATGGCCCCTCAAGATATCAAGCTTCTGTTAACATCAGAGCCATAGCTACGGGGAAGGGCGGGGCCGTTGCCCTGGGAGCTGATAGCAAGAGGACGCCGAACGAGAAACAAGAAACAAAAAGTATTGGAGAAGAGTAAACGACGCGGCCCGCGCCGTCCTGTAAACGTATGGCGCCCTATTAAATCAATATTGTTTGATATGCAAAGAAATAATTTGGTAAAAGAAAAAATTCTTGCTCGCTCCGCTCGCAATTCACACGTTTCAATAAGAGTCACAATACGTTTTTACTTATTACTTACAAGGGACGTATGCAAACCGTGACAGCCAGATATTAGTGAAAATTGGTACCCTGACTAATTGTGGATCACTAATCATCATGGTGATAGTCATTCGGTGCGGAAATGCCTTGTTTACCCGCTATGTATAATACATATACCATGCAGTGACCGGGTGAGGCTGTGTCGAGTTATACGCCATAAACGCCGGGAAAAGACAAAAAATGAAAAATATATACAAGTAACCTGATACCTACGGAAGAGGGATACGTGACCAAGAACACGGTAGTACTGTCACACTAGCAGTGTTGCCATACTAACACAAACTTCTTCTAACACAAAGTTCTTCAAACACTTGCCATACTAACAAGTTTTTCTTATAGAAAGTATACAATTTTATTACATTAAAACAATTGGCATAAAACGTAAAAGAAAATAAGCAAAAGGTGAGTTATCGGTGTTGCCAAATAAGGAAGATATGATGCTGTAAAGCTGAGAAATGATGGGGTCCGTACAAAGAAACAAACAAATGTACAATAACAACAAGACTACAGAAGGAACAAATGTACAGTAGGGAGAAAACTACAGCATCCAGTGACTAACGAGTTTTGTACAGGATTTACCCACAATAGCACATGTTAGAGTACCCGTAAAAAGAAGTCACATATGACATAATGCGAAAATGTGAACAGCAAGTCTCCCTTTAGCGCAGCAATTCCAATGGCGTTTGGGTGGAATCGATATTTCGAACCGTTCACGAGAGATATAAAATGAACAGTCTTGGACTTGCAATACTGCATAAGAGCTTGCCTGCCTTCTAAACCACAGAAATGACGGAGTGGCGCCTAAAAAGGATACAGAAAATCTGTGGCACGAAAGGTAACAAATCTGTGGCAACAAAGTTCATCAGAATCGATTCGCAAAGATTAATGACCTGTGATAGATGTCAGTCGAGAGTATAGGAAACGTTAGCATGTAAGATACCGATAAAGACAAAACATATTGCATTGAGGTTACCACTTATGTACATGTGCAAAATATTTTAACATAATACACCAATACATACAGCAGAAAAAACATATTTAGTATTGCCAAATACGTACATTTCTCACCCTAGCCGCACACTCGATATGACATATCAAACCCATTAGTTACTGGTTTGCTGTGGTTTACACCCTACTGTACATTTTTCCTTCTGCAGTCTTGTTGTTGCTGTATATTTGTTCGTTTCTCTGTACGGACCGCATAATTTATCAACTTTACAGCATTAAATCTCCCTTATTTGGCAACACCGATAACTCACCTTTTGCTTATTTTCTTTTACTTTTTATGCCAATTGTTTTAATGCAATAAAATGGTACACGTTCTGTTTGAAAAAAAAAAACTATAAGTTTGTGTTGGTATGGCAACACTGCTTGTGTGACAGTACTACCGTTTTCTTGGCCACGTATACCTCTTCCGTAGGTATAAGGTTACCTGCATACATTTTTCACTTTCTGTCTTTTTCCGGGGTATTTCGCGTATAACTCGGCACAGCCTCACCCGGTCACTGCATGGTATGTGTATTATACGTAGCGGATGAACAAGGCATTTCCGCACTGAGTGACTATCACAATGATGATTAGTGATCCACGATTAGTCATTATACCAATTTTCATAAATATATACCTGTTACGGTTCGCATACGTCCCTTGTTAGAAGAAGGTTACTATATACGATTTGTTAATGATCATGTGATATACAAGGTGCTGAATAATGACTTACAGTGTACATGGGAGCGTTTTCAAATTAAGAAACATCGAAGTCTGAAATACATGTTTTGCGTTTTGATGGTGTTGAGTTTGCTTAGTTTATCCCGCTTTTCTCCGCAATCGGATTTATCACGATGGTGGCAATAAACGTATGAAAATGAGGAGTGAAAAGACACGCGGAAGTTGCTGTTTGTACGGGAATATTAAAAATAAACATGGGTAATAATAACATTTTTGAACTTGAAGCAGTTGTAGAATAGGGGTTTTAAGGGGTCAGAACTTAACCCAATGAATTTAGTGTTTTTGAAAGGCTAACCACTACCAGGGATTTTTTAATCCATTGACTTGATATGAAATACTTCCAATCTAAAGGAATTTATAAGTAGGTCTAAAGAAGGAAAGCTTGGTGAGATGAGTGTAGGGGGCGCCGAATTCTATTTCGCCCCAGATGCCGAAATTCTAGCTACGGCTCTGGTTAACATCAGTAATTACATTATCAATGCAAGATTTCATATAAAGATCTGACAAGGAACCCTAGGTATCTATCAGAGCCCGATTTTCATGAAACTTTGTATATAGAGAGAGTATCTCTGGAAACTCGCACAGCCAAAATTGTAGCTGCAGAGTCCAAGACGTTGGGACACTAGGACCCGAGAAAGATCAAAAGTGGAACGTCAGTTCATTAAGGACATGGTGAGAAAATGCACGTTTTTCTTTAAAGCTAATCATTGTAGCGACACGAAATGAGCATACATGGATGCGAGATGATCGATATGATCTGTTAAAAATTATAAAAAGAATACCCGTCATCTTGAAAGAGGCCATGTTGAAACTGGTGTGATTGGTGTAAATGAGAAGAGGGTCATCCGATGCATTAATTTGAACGTAAATAGCCACAAAAACCTGTTGGTGAAATCTGTTGTTGATTACATTATTCCTGTGCTTCTGGTCTGTTGGTGAAATCTGTTGTGGTATTACATTATTTTTGTGCTTTAGGTACAAGATGAGCAAAGTGTATCTTATGACACTCAAGCAGATGCAGATTATGGAGCCCTATGAGTGGAATCAGTGGAACTAGAAAACCGAGCGAAATATAATTTTAGCACTACATCATTTGTGTCACAGTCACCATGTAATTGGTGTGGATGTGCTGATATGACGGGTTCAATCTTCATAATAAAGTCATGGTTGACATTAACTTGTAACTTTTTATTAGACTTGACTTAATTCGAACAGAAATCAGAACGTCATATCAGTCCACCTATAGCGCTCCATACCCTGCATCTGCTCGAGTGTCATGAGATACACTTTGCTTATCTTGTACCTAAACCACTCTACCAGAAGCACAGGAATGATGTAATATCACAACAAACTTCACCAACAAGTTTTTGTGGCTATTTACGTTCAAATTAATGCATCGGATGACCCTCTTCTTATTTACACCAATCACACCAGTTTCAACATGGCCTCTTTCAAGATGGCGGATATTCTTTTCATAACTTTTAACTGATCATATCGACCATCTCGTATCCATGTATGCTCATTTCGGGTCGCTACAATGATTAGTTTTAAAGAAAAACGTGCATTTTCTCACCATGTCCTTAATGAACTGACGTTCCACTTTTGATCTTTCTCGGGCCCTAGTGTCCCAACGTCTTGGACTCTGCAGCTACAATTTTGGCTGTGCTACTTTCCCGAGGTACTCTCTCTATATACAAAGTTTCATGAAAATCGGACTCTGATAGATACCTAGGGTTCCTTGTGAGAGTATCGCCAAAGGATTTCTTTACAGCATGATTAATTAGAACATTTATATCACCCATGTAATATAAATGAATACAAAGATGTCCTTTCTCACCAAAGATGATGACGTACTCCCCCTAAAAATTATAACGAACATGTGTCCCCACAAAACCAATATATACTTTTAAACTTTTCAATGATTCTGATCTGAAACTGCTTGGGTTGTCTTGAATAAACGTGTGGGTATTTTTTTTAAGTTTTACACTTTAAGGCATAATTTTAGTTGCTGTCTTTTTTTTAACATCCTTTCCGTCCTTCCTAGAATTTCAGTTACGCACCTTGACTCATGATTCCACAAAGATTTTGCTCCTTTTACGTAACGGAAAATGTATTCGATTTTACTTAAAACTAAAGGAAAACAACATGAAGCTATTTCATTTTCTGGAAACACGCATAAATACATTACAATATATTATGGCACTGTTGCCAAGTATAAAGTAAGCCTAAAGATAAATCTTCAAACAAATCAAAATATAACATTGACATTCTGTAGATCTCTATTTGCGTTTTGATGCTAATTCTTTAGTTTCGTGTCAGCAGTGACTACATGACCACAGTTCGTCGCATTTTCTGACCTGATTCCCACATGCTTAAACATTTGTTTCCCCTCTCGAAGTCTATATAACGTAGATTCACACCAAAATGACTCCAAAACAGTGTAATAAATATCACTTCAAATGTACGCATTTACTACACTAAAAGACAAAACTAACCATGATCAACTAATTCCAAACTGTCACACCGCAAGGGAAGGAGAATAAAAACTAACACAAAAAGAGAAGGATACGAAGTTTGTAAATTCTGTGAAAATATATGGGGAGGGATTAAAGTTTTCTTGTTCTGAGATTTACTTAAATACAATTTAAGGACTAGATTCTTTTCAACTATTTAGCATGTTACGGTGTTGTGTTGATTTTGTAACTACGGAAAAACAAAAAAATAAAACGAGAAACGTTGCTTACTCAATAAATGAATGCCACAATCCTTGCCCTTGGCAGTTTTGTTATTTCTCTGGCTTTAAAAATAGTTTTATTCAATTCTTTTACGTTACAAGTATAAAAATAGTGAATTCAAGGTGCCTTTCGATTAGGGAAATGAATTTCTTTCCCTCTTTATGTCCCCCTTGTTTTTACAAAACGTTCTTACAGCAGATAAACCTGGATAGGTTTATTTTGAGCTAATTTTACCAGTTTCGTTATTTGCGCAAGTCGAAATCTTTGGACACTATTCAAAAAACACTTCCCATTTTAGAATTTTGAAGATTTTTTTTTCTAAACATAGAAAGAAATTTTTCTTGTTTCGTTTTGGAAATTACTGAAAGGTAGGGGAAGTAAGGTAATATGAGATAGAGTTGTAATATGAAAATGTCTCGAAGTTTCTATTCATATGCGCTATTGAAGATTTCTTGGTGAGGTTAAGAACAGTCCATCAGTTTTTTTAATCACTTTTCTAGCTTTAAATGGTTCCCTAAGACGTTTTGGTCTGTTATTACCCTGGGGACGGCCAAAATAATTGTGTACAGATTGGGAATATGCATGGAAGCTGATGTGTTCTAGAAATAAATACATGCTATCATATTATCTACAATTATTTCATCACGAAATTCACTCGTAGTGCCTTAACAATTGTTTGTTGGGATAGAAGTTACATCCATGGGTGCAGATTTATTTTACAGTAACTTCCCCTTACAAATATAAATACGCGTCCAGACATATGCCATAAAAACTACTGTGCAAATACATATCAAGTTGAGCTAGGTGGCCACTAAAACTGGGAAGAGTATCTGACCAAGTCAGGGCAGAAGTAGAATAGGAGCAAGCACGTAAGCGACGGAGAGTAGACGTCACATAGATGAAGGTAGTAAAAAGAAAGAAAAAAATGATACCGCATCAAATTACATAGGTTAGAGCACCTGAAACGGTTTCACACTTGTATATCTAGGTCTATACTTGCAAACATAAAATACAGGTTTTCTATATTGTGCAGAAATATTTTGCCAGTAGAAATTAGTATGTTACATAGTCACCCTTAATATGCATTCATTCATTTTAAACCTAATATAGCTCTTCTAATGATTTCACACTTCTAACATTACAACAGCTCCATTGTGGCTAAGCGGTTAGCGTTCGTGTCTTTGGCGTGGGAGACCCAAATTGACTTGAAAATTATATTAAAATTTAAATGATATTTTGCATATGTAATAATGGTCAAATTCAAGCATCAGAAACTGTGAATTATACGAACACACTTAGCTTAAGGAACCAATCCAGTATATTAAAATTTGTAATTGTTAGTCTTTTGGTTATTATAATTAATTATTCATTACTGTTAAAACTGATTCCTTTAATAGAAAATTTAAACTACCCTTTGATACTAACACTGTAAGACTGTACTCCGTAACCACTCGTGAGTTTCAGTGTACGTGTCGTAATGATGGAATTGCTGCACGGCTAAAACACCGGCATCAAAATAACCGAATGACACCACTATAAGATTATCTTGTAGGATCACTAATTTAGAAATTTGGATAGGTTCATGGGACCCTTTTCAACACGTAAGGCCCAGGTTTTGAATAACTCATAGTACTATATTTTTTTTAGTATAAATTACATGTTATGCCCCTTCAGATTCATTTTCCTTTTAAGATAGGCTTATGCATACCTGGCAATTGAAGTCCTGGCTGTTATTGCTGTACTTTTTTCCGAAGAGAATAGCCAGATACTTCTAATATAAATAAAATAAAGAGTTTGTTTCTGTGTTTGTCTGTCTGTGTGCGGCCTGGGGACCAGACGAGTGGACCAAGAGTTACCAAATTTTGGTCAGCGGTACCTTGGCCCAGGTCCCTGATCAAGACGAACCTCTTTTTTCAAATTTCGAACCAGGGGGTCTCAGGGGGAGCGTTTACCGGAACCGGCTTGGGAACCAGACAAATTGACCAAGAGTTACCAAATTTTAGTCACGAATACCTTGGTCCAGGCTCCACACCAGAGTTAAACGTTTTTGTCAAAATTCGAACCAGGGGGTGTCTCAGGGGAGAGTTTACCGGGACATGTAAAAGTAGTAGAAAATGACCGATATTAGTGTCGAATTCATAATTTTCGCGGTCGCTGAAATCAATGGTGAAACTCCAATCGCATTAACTTCCAAATTCACGCTATTCGGTTCCGGGCCGGGGGTCACCGGTGAGGGGTGAGATACCGAGACATATAAAAGTAATCCAAAATGACCGATATTAGTGTTAAATCCATAGTTTTCGCGGTCGCTGAAATCAATGGTGACACTTCCATTAGGGATGACTTGCAAATGTGGTTACAAATGTATGTGGGCCGGGAGTCAGCGGGGGGTGGATACCGAGACATGTAAAAAAAAAAATAGCCCAAAATGACCGATATTAGTATCAAATCCATAGTTTTCGCGGTCGCTGAGATCAATGGTGATACTCCCACAGGCGTTGACTTCTAAATACAGCCCCCGTGCGAAGCATGGGTATATTCAACTAGCACTAGTAAATAAGGACCCATCTGAATTTTAAGTAGTACTATCATTCGTACAGTCAGTACCGTGGAGAACTACTCCGGGCTCTTGACCTGTTCCATTTTTTAAAAGTAACTTTGGCCTCTAATGACCGATTCAACAGTGAACAGGCTTATATTAATGTATCTTCCTGGATTAACAATGTTCTGGAATAGTTTTGCATACATTATAAAATTTGCTCTGTTGTAACTGGTAACACCGCCAATATGAAAGCTGCTGTGGCCAATTTGAATCTAAGACACATTGCGGGTTTCCCTCATAGCTTGAATTTAGTTGTTACAGACGCTATATCATCGTCTATTAATGAACCTGTAGATCAAACAGAAACCAGTGTATATTGTTTTAAACAAAATACTTCTGCTGTAGCAAAACTTCGAGAAATGCGAACTTCTCTTTAAAAAGACCATCTGAAGATTAAACAGGATGTGCCAACAGGTTGCAATTCCGCTTATGGCATGTTAAAGAAATTAGTGAAAAACAAGGAACCAATAGTGTCAAGAGTTCCGTTATTAAGCTTGAAAGAACAATTTGTTTTTAAACTGCATGAATGGGAAACCATGAAATACGTATAAATTTGCTATCGGTTTTAATGATGTCACAAAATAAGTGTATTCCGAAAGTAATGTTACTTTGTCGAAAACTAGTATATTGTCGAGAATAATGTTGAGGAAGGTTAAGTAATATCTTGAAACCAACCCCGATATTCTCGAAAGAGTAGTATCTAAATTAGGCAAGAAAGTTGCAGACGACTTGTTCAAAAGATTTGAAGGTAGGGAGTCAAATGAATTAATTTCACAATGTAGCCTACTATTCTGGATCCCAGGTTATAGAACATGGATTTGGCAAAGAAGCGAAATACAAGTCAGCCTACTAAACGCTTGTTCGTAAGATCAAGGCTACTCAACGAAACAAAAACCCGAAATCGAGTCATCAGCCTGTTCCACAGACTGAAAGTTCACCGTCCATTTCGGAAGAATTTGACGCTTCTTTGTGTGATTTGCAATCCTACCGCCGAAGCAGTTATAAAGTTAGATAAATACCTTAATGAGTCTTATTTACTCTGCTCGAGTGATCCAGCTTATTGCTGGAAAACGAGGAAATTGACTTATCCAAATGTACAGTATATTCAATTGTGAGGCAAGGCAGGTATGCACAGAAGAAAGTAGCATGTTAACAAGGGACAAAATTAAGATATTGTTTGTTAAAAACAATTTACATTTATTTTAAAGTTGTAATGTTTTCGCATTAAGACTAAAGTTGAAACATTTTTGCAGTTGAGTGTAAAATAGTAATTTTTTGCATATAGTTTAAAATTATATTTTTTGGCATGGAAGATGAAGTTATAAAATGTTTACAGTGAGTCCAAAATTGTAGTGCTAATACACTGAGTCTAAACTTGTAATATTCTTACACTGTGTATTTTGGTTGGTTAATAATTTGCATATTCGTATTGCATTTGTGTTGTATTTTGACACTTAAAATACTAGCTACTTTATTTAGTCTCAATTGTATATGTATTTTGCATTCGTGTTTTATTTTTTAGTTTATTAATGATACCTTCATTTAATTCAAATTCTTTATAATTTTGCATTTGAATTACACTTTTTTGTACATTAATCTGATAAATGCCTTAGTCTGATAATACGATTTTGTGTTTTAACCTCCCACTCTACCACTTATAAAAATATAAATGAGTCACTGAGCCAAATTATTTTAGTGACGGTACCGCTGAGCAGCGAATCTGAGAGATGAATCGTTTAGCCCATCACTATTATACAGTAGCTGCTTCGGTTTACATCTAAATCCAGCAAAAGTATTAAACAATTCTTTAACCCTGCAACCTTCGCGCGGGGTAAATATGACCCCAGAGGGATATTTTTGTTTGTCTCTCGTAGACAGTTGACAATTCTGACCCGGCCACCCTACTATTAAATCATGTTAAGAGTACAATACCTACTAAAACTATGCTATTAAGATTTTTCGTACACAAAAAATACGTTTAACATAAAGTGGGGTCAATGTGACCCCGCACGAGCGGTGCAGGGATAAGTGTTTAAACTACAAAGCAGCACTAAGTACAAAAAATACACACAGCTACTTCATCAAAAATAAGAATGTTCTAATTCTGACATAAACACAACGACGAACGTTTTTTTTTTTTTTAAGGGGTAAGGGAATAGGTTTATAAGTGAACTGGATAATCTTTATTCATCAATTATTAACTGATTTGGGCAAGGTAATACTCCTACTCCCAGCCATTAAAGGGTTACGCCCTCTCTTTGGCATAGATGCATTTAGATTTACATTGATTATTGAACACTGTGAGATGGTCAAAGTGCAGTTTTATAAACATGATGAAAAAGTGAGCATACTAAACTAGGTGTTACTGATAAATAATAATAAAAGTAGAACACACATGTGCAAATATATATATACGAGGTGCTAAAGTATAAATATGATAGAAAAACAAAATGTATCACAAATGTAATAGAACTTAGAGCAATGATGATGAGGTATGAGATGAAGTGCAAGCACAACACAGACATAGTTAAATTAGCAAGACAGATGCAGTGTTAAATCTTCTGTCCCGGGGCGACTCGGGACTGATGAGGACAGGGGGAAGCCCTTGTTAATAGTGAGGATTTCAGTGCTAATATGGAAAAATATGAGGAAGATGATCATTAATGAAGTAAATGTCATATATTTCCCGTTCGTCAGCAGTCAGATGTGTATTTTGAACAAACAGAGATACTAAGATGTTTAACGGTGAATGTTTGTACCGAAATGTAGCGTCAGTAAGAGCATCAGTCTGCAGGATGTCCAAGAATAGCGGATGACCTGTTTGTATACGTGAAGTGATATACTTTAGTCGTAGTTCTGCGAGGTGTTTCGTGATTTTTGAAAAATCGATATACTCATATGTCAGCCATGTAGGGTAAGGAAGCTTAATACGATAAGCCAGCCGAATAGCATGTCGCTCCAATATGCAGAGTTTTACGTAATATGATGCCGAAGCATAGCACCAGGCTGTGTGTCCGAAAGTGAGAATGGGTCGGAGGAATGCCTTATAGGTGTGAAGTATCACTTCAGCTTTCAGACCCCAAGTCGTGCCTGTGAGACGGCGCAATAGATTTAACCGCATGTTAGCCTTAGCTGTTAGCTTTTTCAGGTGAGCATTCCAAGTGAGTTTTGAGTCGAAAACCACGCCTAGGTAAGTACCAGTAGGGGTAGGGCGTACACGGTATCGATCAACAGTTACTTGCAAAAGATTCGGATTTCTGTAAACTCGGGAACGTCTGTTTGGAGGCAAGAATATGATTGCTTGAGTCTTTTCTGTATTAATGGTTAAATGCCATCGCTTGCACTACTTGATGCAATTATCGAGAGTTCTTTGTAAAAGAATATTAAGTTGTTGGATAGTTTTACCAAGAGCAAGAAAAGCTGTGTCGTCTGCGTATTGAAAAGTAAAAACATTGCGTGGAACTGCAGGGATATCAGAAGCGTATAGGATATACAATAAAGGGCTGAGAGCAGAACCCTGAGGAACCCCAGTAAGCGGAAAGATAGGCCAAGATAGAGCATTGCCGACTGTAACATAAGCAATGCGATTTGTAAGGAAAGAATATACTATCCTCAAATAGCAAAGTGGAAACTTGAATGATTGTAATTTTTTGATTAAGCCGTAATGCCAAACTTTATCAAAAGCCTTTTCTAAATCCATAAGAATGAGGCAAGAAGGGAAGGCTTTATTATACTGGTTAGTGATTATGGTGCTGAGGCAAAGTAGCTGGTCATTTATAGAGAAGTTAGGCCGAAAGCCTGCTTGATGGATGGGTAGTAGAGTAGTTGTCTCAAGATACTTATGAAGACTGCAGACAAGAATTTTCTCAAAAATTTTACTGAAGACTGATGTTAGTTGAATTGGTCTGTAAGAGGAAACAGAATGTACAGGCTTGTTCGGTTTATGGAACATGCAAATTTTTTATACTTTCCAGTCTGAGGGATAGAAACCAGTTCTGAGAATGAAGTTGTATATCGCCACCAGTAGTAGTAGAAGTGATTGCGGGGCTTCTTTAATATGTCGATAGCAAATGTTATCAACCCCAGGGGCTGTGTTCTTTTTCCGCTTGAGAGCAATGTGAAGTTCATCTGTGCCGAATGTAAAAAAAAAAAAAAAAAAAAAAACTTTACATATAAAAGCCCCATAAACTTTTATGTAAGTGTATAAATGCCCCACGCGTTTGTCGTTTTTCTACGTTAAATGAAACTTTTTCATCTGATGAAGTGTAACTCGGCGAAAGTTCTCATAAGATTCATAGTGAACTAGTGTTCATCTTGACTTTCGAACAGTGATGATTATTAAAGTGAAACTACAGTCAGGGTTCTTGAACGTTTACCATTATTCAATGGTGCACGTACATTCCTTTCGACCGCCAATGTAACTGTACCAAGATTTTGCTTAAAATATTTTTCGTATAAACTCAAATTCTGCGTTAGTGCGTTATGTGACGTTCATCTGAATTTGTACACTTTGTGTGGTATATGTTTCTCACTGATCGTGCTGCCGCCTGGTGGTGCTAAAAGACAGGGTAGAAGAAGAGGAAAAGGAAAGAAATGAGAGGCAATAGTTTTTCGATGTAAGTGTGTGTGTGTGCATAGAATGACTCGACAAAAATTCTAGAACAAAGTCGAGCCTAGAACCCAACATACTTTGAAAATATATAGGTATAATATACTTTTTTAAGAAACTTCGATATTCGTAAAACCACGTAAACAATCAGTAAAAATAGTGTTGTTGATGTGGATGTTTTGGTGATTTTTACGTAAGTCGTCGTTAAAGTAAATCAGCCCCAAGTAATATTTTATAACGACAAGGGGGCGTGATGGAGATTACGAGTGAAACAAAGGACTTCGCAAGTGGCACTTGAAGGTAATAATCTCATGATTACCGACTAAAGTAAAAATGTTTGAATAACAGTTCCTTCAACAGTAGTTGCATCATAATGATGTCATTACGTCAGCCAGGAAAGACTGCTACATAAACTCTTAAATTTGGAAGAAAGGACAATCTTTACAAGAAGATTATTCCGGATTCGTAGTGTGTTTACCAAAATGTGATTACAGTAACAGGCGCCACGACGAATTAGAACTATTCTTGTAAACGATATCAAAACGTTTTTACGAACTTGCTACGTAATTGGGGCAATATATTCAAAATAATCAGTGTGTTACAGGTATGTTTAATTATTGAATAAATGGCACTCTAATGTTTAGATTTGTTTGTTTTCTCTTTTTCTAGATTGCATGGCGAAGTAAGATTATGGTTGTTATGTCAGTTGTAAGTAATCTATGAAAGTGGGTGATGTTCTCATCTATTTTTCATAACATGCCTTAGGTCTTCGCCCAGGTGATTCCGTCCGAATCTGGACCGTTACGGTGAGGTGTATCGCGCCTTCCTTGGACGATTGTCGTGGGGACAAACTTTCTAAACCCACAAATAAAATAGTGCAAAGCTATATTATTTGAGGGCGAAGAGTAGAGAGTTCTCCACGGTGGCCGGTTAAGGATGGTGTGTACCGGGCAGCGCTGTGCTGTACCGTAATACATTTTGGAATTTGTGAATTTAGTGTCATATTCTGTGAGTAGAAAGTGATAAACAGGATCGAAAGTTGAACTTGGTAAGGAATGATCTATGGGACCCGTTGTTTTATTAGTATGCTGTGGATTGCCCTCGCTATCCATTGCTGTAATAGGAGACCTTGATCGAACACGTTTATCAGATTGTGTAGATTCTGTAGAAGGATGCCTATCTCTAGATGTGCTTCCTATCGGTTGACTTCCCCAAGAAAAGTGGTGAGTCCGGCTGCGAGAGGCAATAGATGTAGGTTGATCGCGGGAAGTGCTTGGATTCGTCTGAAGTGTAGGTGGTAATCCTATATGTCATCCTAGGTGAGCTTAACCGTTTATGTTGCCAGAGTCCGTCATAGTGATAAAGTAGCCAAGGGCCGAAGCCCAGATGTAGATGAAAAAGAAAGAAAAGATGATGAAAATGAATGGGGTTCAAAAAAGCAAGTTGCCCTCCGAAAGTGAAAACTTCCGTCAGCCCTCTAAGTGTTATATGTGTGCTGTGCTCAGGGCCGGCGAGAGGGGAGGGCAGGAGGGGCCAGAGCCCTGGGGCCCGGGGCTCCAAAGGGGGCCCGGCGGCCGAGGATAAAGAATTACTAAATGTTGTATATTCTTGCTCAGTTCGCTTCCAATCAGTGCGCTCTTTGTGTAACAGTTTTTGTGTATTGTGGTCTTGCAAAGAAATGACAGGTGACCAGATCCAAGAACAAGCAGCTGCACTAGTCCAGCGATACCCAAAAGATTTAGGAGATGATCTTTCTGATGAACTGCATAGCCTGAAATTGATATATTCAGTCAATTTTGGTGAGAAAACGCTTTCACCATGGGATCTCCTAAATAACATCAAAACTTTGAATCTAGAAACTTTATTTCCAAATCTGACAGTGGCCCTTCGTATATTCCTCACAATCCCTGTTACCGTTGCTAGTGCAGAGCGCTCTTTCTCTCTGTTAAATAGAGTAAAAAATGTTTTACGCTCTACAGTATGTCAAGATAGATTATCAAGCTTAGGCTTGTTGGCAGTGGAGACAAAACGTGTCAAGTGTACCAACCTGGATGCTAACATTGATGAATTAGCCCTGAAAAAGGCCAGAAAGGAAATTTTGTTGTAACTATACGTAGAAAAGGATACATTGTAACTGTAACAGTTGTCTAGTATTAACACACATAATTCATTTCTCCTACAGACAATCACTGTTAATATCACATTATTAATCACACTATAGTTAATTTGAGCAATATTTCATTGAAATAACTAAATTAGGCCTAATGCATCATGTCTCTAATTAAGGAAGACTAACTGCATAGCTTACTTCTATCTAATTATTTCTAGCAACAATTTATGCAAAGATATTCATAGTACAGGGTAGGTTGGATGGTTGAGAACATTTACTTTCTCAGCTTTTATTAACTATTTAATACGTGCTTTTTCTATTTCCTTCACAAATTAGTTTGTTTTCAGCATTTGATTGAGCATTGGGGAAGAGCTTTTGCTATTACAAATAGATAAGTTACTTTTTTCTGTACTTTGATATCGTTGTATTAAATATATTATTTTTTTATTCATTTTAGTTTTGAAGCCTTTAAAAATCTTAGAACCAACAACTATAGGGTCTAAACAAAATCATAAATAGTAAATTAATGAGTTTTTTGTTGTTGTTTTGTTTTGTTTTCAGCGAACAGTGAATATAGGCTAGGTTCAGAGTTCTTATTATTCACTTATTTGGAGATATAGCAATACTGTTTACCATGTAAATTAAACGCATTAATGGTCTAATAAAGAGTTCAAACTAAGCCTTAATGTTCATTTTAGTTTACCTCTGTCCAAAGTGGTAAGTACGTAAAAGGTTATAAGGGAACGTGTAAGGGGCCCGGGATTGCTCAGCCCCGGGGCCCGCGACCGCTCTCGCCGGCCCTGGCTGTGCTCCCAAATGCGTATTACAACACTTGATCGTAGCTGGCACATTAACTAACACAAGAGAGGTTAGGCCTCTTGATTCAGTATGAACGACGAACGCCACACAAACGTAATCTCAACCAAATAATCATATTCTCTACCGTTGAGAGTTTTTATGTTCTGACATATGAATTTCTCTAGTGACAAAAGTAATCTAAATTTGTAAGCAAATTTCAAACAAAATATTAACTTCATGTGTATGAAGAAGAATACTTATGGCAAGTGAGCAAGTTACAAGCAACTTTCTAAAAACGTGAAAAGGAAATATGTGTTGCTATCTATGAACTGTATTTTAATCAGTGTTCGAAGTGGAAAAAAGCAGAAGCGGTATGATTTATTACGATTTTGATTTGACACACCGGCTATCTAAATGTTGAAATGCAGCGAGGGTATGTTACCTAAAAGATTGTTTTTCTATTTACATAATGACTGAAAAAAATCCCCTTATGTTGTATTATAGAGAATTTCACAAGAAAATGCTAAAAAAAAACCGAATGAGGATATTAAAAATTTCCTGTGGGAAAACTCCAGATCCCCCACTCGACTGTGGGGCATTCCGAATTCCCGGAACGTCTGCCCCCACAGTAGACAACCCCTAAATCCGCATTAAGGCAAAAAAAAAAAAAAAAACACACATAAAGAAACAATTCATTAAAATGTAAACTAGATGAACTTCTTTGAACTTTTAGACACAAAAATAAAAGATGGGAAAAAGATGCTAGTGTTGTCAGCTTAGAAATTATTTCTACATAAGAAATAAACTCTTTTTACGTGCAAAGCTGTTCATCAATTACTGTGTATAAAAATGGATGTATTAAAGGTATTTAGCATCTACTTTCCAGTGACGGTATGTTTTAATCATTGAAAAAACAGAGACGGTATGGCATACCATCGCACACCGTCTCACTTCGACCACTGAATTTAATTATCAGCAATAGGCCTATACTATAATGTATTAACTAACATCAACGTCCAAGGAATCATAGTGCGTGAAAATAAATAAAACGGAGTGTCTATACGATTAGGAATGATAGAAGCACTGGCGTATGAAATGCAGCCATTGAGAAAAAATTCCAGAAGTTCCTACATTTGTTTACCTGGTGTCCCCTCTTAAACTTTGCGTACTTTTAACGCTCTCCTCCCCCGCCCTCTTTACTTTCTCTTTACATGGTTTTTGTTTAACCCTTTCTGCGACTTCAAATAGAGTTTTGAATTCTCAAATCTTTAATAACAATAATAATATCCTATTCTCACGACTTTTGTTTAAAGCAAGACTTCTGCATATCATTGTAATGTATTATTATTATTATTATTATTATTATTATTATTATTATTATTATTATTATTATTATTATTATTATTATTATTATTAGCAAATTTGGCCCTCATGAAACCATGATACCACAGTTCTTACTCAATATTTATTTTGCGCTTGTACGACATTTAATTAATTTAACGCCTTTTGTTGTTACAACATTTATAATATTTGTAAGGTAAATCACCATAAGAAAAATCGTAATATATACAAATTCGTGGCTCCTTATAGATAAGTTATGACGTAATTTATACAAATTCTTGGCTCCTTATAGATCAGTTATGAATTGTTTAAATGTCGCTTTTAATTTTTTTAGTACTTTCAAAACACACAGACAACCGTTTCGACAATTAAAAGAAATTGTATAATTGTCAACATACAGCTTTAAAAACGAAGAGTTGCGGGTAATGTGGAAAGAGAGCAAAGCAGCATTTAATATTGATGTTCGGCCATTGGCGGATCCACGGAGGGGCAGGCCCGTAGACAGCTGAAAAATGTAGGGGGCGGTAGAAGTTAGGGGGCCCGACCCAGTCAAAGTTCATCACCATATCATAGTTCATTTGCAAGCCTACCGTGAAAATTTAAGGGGGGCAGTGAAAATTTAGGGGGGCCGACCCCTTAGCTCCCGTCTATACTGGCATGCGGAGGGAGCGACCGCTTCACCTCCATTTTTTTTTTTTTTTTTTTTTTTTTTTTGTTTTTACTTCCACCATTTATCGTTGGGAAATACAAATATGTTTTTTTCCCGACCGATCCAATCTGTGTGACAAGCCAAGCAGAGTCTAACCAAAATATGTGGTACTTAATAGTACTTAATACAGACATATTTGAGTTGTGAATACCTCTGTCCCTACTTCATCATATGCCCCAAAGAAGCGAGAATATGATTCATTCGTTGAAGGAACAGCTGTAGGAAGGAGGGTAAGATGTCTCACTCTTTGAACTAAAAATGTACACAGCAAAAAATGAGGTGTTGAAACAACACAAAATGACTACCACTTTAGCGTGTTACTTGTGTGTCAATTCGACACCAAGTTTTTTTTTTTTTTTAAGGCTAGCCATCAGCTAGCAACCTTACAGAGGGCTACACCCTCTTTTAGGAAAAGAAAGTTAAAGGTATAGGAGGAGTGAGCAATTTATGGATGGGCTATGGGCTGTTTTATTGATATCTTTATTTAATCATATTTTATTTTGAGGTCTTTATGATCTTTGCGATCATAAACATACAATAAGGTAGAAGGAAGGATTTTACATAAATATCATTATAACGAAAAATAATATAGTAAATGAAAGAATACAAAACAAAAAAGAAATAACAAACTATCGAATTTAAGAGTATATAACAACGGAAATAATATAGTGAATAAATGAGCTCATAACAAGAATCAGTAAAGGAGAAATTAACGAAATTGGAATATAAACTAACGTACAATTTGAAATCATAAGCACTGATGGAGATGAGAGATGAAGTGAGGTGCACTTCACGCCACAACCATCATGAGGACTGTTAGAAGGACAAATGCGGTTATCTTCTGCCTAGGGGCTGCTCTAGGCTAATGAGGACGTGGTGTGCCCTGCTAGTAAAGTATGGAATTACTGTGCAGAAAATGATGGAAAAATATGAGGGAGATGAACAATGTAAATGTAAAAGTATAATGTAAATAGAAGGGGAGATGGAGTATAATGATATCGTGCGGGAGAGGAGTGAAGTGCAAGAGAATGCATTGTTTCAAAGAGGAGAGTTTTATGGTGTGAGTAGTAATCGCATGACTTGGCCTAACTTTTTGGCCCCTGGGTCCCTGCCTC
The DNA here is from genome assembly GCF_964235325.1 of Thermobia domestica. NCBI lineage: Eukaryota > Metazoa > Arthropoda > Insecta > Zygentoma > Lepismatidae > Thermobia > Thermobia domestica. The sequence goes on from NC_137456.1 coordinate 260,080,510, forward strand.
AGGACCCATGGTCCCTGGCCGGGGTCAATGACCTAGGGGTACATAGGACCACCCCCTCTAAATTTTGGCAGGGGTACCTTGGCACACCCCCTAAATTTTGGCAGGGGTACATAGGACCACCCCCCTTAAATTTTGGAAATTGCCAAATCTAAAAATTTGGTATAGTAGCCTAGGACCATAGTATGTACCTCTATTAGTATTGGGTGTCTATGTCGTTCCCTTTCATGAGTAAAAAATTGCCAAAAATTCAAATTTCGGAGGTTTTTGACCTAATTTATCCCCTTTGATGAGGTGTTATTACCCTATATAGTTATATGGGCGTATACAGGGGTCCATTACCTTTCATAAGACATGGGTATATTAATGCACCCCTTTAAATTTTTGGGAGGGGTACCTTGGCCCACCCCTTCAATTTTGGAAATTGCCCAATTTCAACATTGGGTATTATAGTATAGGACCCTAATATGTACTATGATAAATTTGGGTGGTCCACCTCATTCCCTTTTAGGGGTACATAGGACCACCCCCCTTAAATTTTGGAAATTGCCAAATCTAAAAATTTGGTGTGGTAGCCTAGGACCATAGTATGTACCTCTATCAGTATTGGGTGTCTATGTCGTTCCCTTTCATGGGTAAAAAATTGCCAAAAATTTAAATTTCGGGGTTTTTTGACCTAATTTATCCCCTTTGATGAGGTATTATTACCCTATATAGTTATATGGACGTATACAGGGGTCCATTACTTTTCATAACATATGGGTATATTAATGCACCCCTTGAAAAATTTGGGAGGGGTACCTTGGCCCACCCCTTAAATTTTGGAAATTGACCAATTTAAACATTGGGTATTATAGTACAGGACCCTAATATGTATCATGATAAATTTGGGCGGTCCACCTCGTTTCCTTCCAGGGGCACAAAATTGCCAAAATATAAACGTAAGCAATACGTTATACCACGTGTTTGATTTTTGGTCGATTTTATCCCCTTTGATGAGATGTTATTACCTTATATGGTTATATGGTCATGTATAGGGGTCCATTCCCTTTCATAAGATATCGGTATATTTGTACACTCCTTTAAAAATTTGGGAGGGGTACTTTGGCCCACCCCTTAAATTTTGGAAATTGCCCAATTTAAACATTTGGTATTATAGTACCGGACCTTAACATGTATTATGATAAATTTGGGTGTTCCACCTCGTCCCCTTTTAGGGGTACAAAATTGTCAAAATATAAACGTAAGCAATACGTTGTACCACGTGTTTGGTCTTTTGGCCCAATTTATCCTCTTGGATGAGGTTCTATTACCTTATATGGTTATATGGTTATGTATAGGGGTCTATTCCCTATCATAAGACATAGGTACATTTGTGCACTCCTTTAAAAATTTGGGAGGGGTACTTTGGCCCACCCCTTAAATTTTGGAAATTGCCCAATTTAAACATTTGGTATTATAGTACCGGACCTTAACATGTATTATTATGATAAATTTGGGTGTTCCACCTCGTTCCCTTTTAGGGGTACAAAATTGTCAAAATATAAACGTAAGCAATACGTTGTACCACGTGTTTGGTCTTTTGGCCCAATTTATCCTCTTGCATGAGGTTCTATTACCTTATATGGTTATATGGTTATGTATAGGGGTCTATTCCCTATCATAAGACATAGGTACATTTGTGCACTCCTTTAAAATTTTTGGGAGGGGTACTTTGGCCCACCCCTTAAATTTTAGAAATTGCTCATTTTATATATTTGGTATTATAGTACCGGACCTTAACATGTATTATTATGATAAATTTGGGTGTTCCACCTCGTTCCCTTTTAGGGGTACGAAATTGCCAAATTTTAGTACAACCACGTGTTTGGTCTTTTGGCCCAATTTATCCTCTTGGATGAGGTCCTATTACCTTATATGGTTATATGGTCATGTATAGGGGTCCATTACCTATCATAAGACATAGGTACATTTGTGCACTCTTTAAATTTTTTTGGGAGGGGTACTTTGGCCCACCCTTAAATTTTGGAAATTGCTCATTTTATATATTTGGTATTATAGTACTGGACCCTAACATGTATTTTGATAAATTTGGGTAATTCACCTTGTTCTCTTTCATGCGTAAAAAAATTGCCAAATTTTACTACAACCACGTGTTTGGTATTTTGGTTCACCCCTTGGATGAGGTCCTATTACCTTATATGATTATATGGTTATGTATATTGGTCCATTCCCTATTATAAGACATGGGTATATTGATGCACCCTTTAAAAAATTTGGGAGGGGTATCTTGACTCATCCACTCAGTTTTAGAAATTGATTAATATAAGCATTTGGTATCTTCGTACAGGTCTTCAATATGTACCACTATAAATTTGGATGGTCCACATCGTTCCCTTTCATGGGTAAAGAACTACCAAAAATCAAATTTCGGATGTTATTGACCCCTATTTAATACGTTATATGGTTTATTACCTCTATATGTTTATGTTCTCTTTTAAATTTGGGAATTATCAAATAACAAAATTCGGTAAACGTTTTCTAGGACCCATTGGTATTCCTCTTATGGCCAAATATTCAAAATTTAAAGGTTATTGACCGGCTTTATTATTGAATAAGTACAGGATTTATTACTTTTTCATAAGACACAGGTGTATTTGTGTACCAATCTTAAATTTTGGGAGGGGTACATTTCTTATTGTCATATCAATAATTGGTAATTGTTCTTTGGGTAAATCATTGTGATCACGTGATCAGTTATTGACCTATGATGGGATTAGGAGTCCAGGACATTGGTACATTTAAACTTTGTAGGATAATTTGAGAATGCGTCATTGGTATTGATTATTACAGCCAAATATAAACGTAAGCAAGACGTTGTACCACGTGATTGACCTTGATGAGGTAGTGTACAGGGATACATAGCTAACCTTATTGAATCTTATGACTCATAGTCTTAAGGGAATACATGCTACAACACTGGCAAAGTTATTGTTAATGCAATTTCATTGGCTGATCACTATCTTTCGTGCAATCTGATTGGTTGATCACTATCTTTCGTGCAATCTGATTGGTTGATGAGTTTTAAATCTTTGCTGTATTCAGTTTTTAAGTTTTGTTTTACATTTAAAAATCTTGTTTTCGTTCAACATTTTGCACTCAATGATAAATATGATCAAAACCGTTTATTTGTTAATCGAATAGTTAAAAACCGGATAAAGTTTGACGGTTAACCGTGAAACGTAAAAATTTTTTAGTTTGAAATTTTTTTTGCTTGAAACATTTTTTGAAAATTCTTGCTTTCAAATTTTTTGTTTGAATTTTTTGTTTGAGAATTTTGTTTGAAATTTTTTTGACAACTTTTGTTTCAAAATTTTTTGTTTAAAATTTTTTTGTTTGAAATTTTTTTCGTTTCAAAATTTTGTTTGAGATTTTTTCGTTTGAAATTTTTGTTTGAAATTTTTTTTCGTTTGAAATTTTTTGTTTGCAAATTTTTGTTCGAAAATTTTGTTTAAAATTTTTTGTTTGAAATTTTTCGTTTCCAAATTTTTTGTTTGAAATTTTTTGTTTCAAAATTTTGTTTGAAATTTTTTTTCGCTTCAAAATTTTGTTTGAATTTTTTTCGTTTGAAATTGTTTGTTTGAATTTTTTTTCGTTTCAAAATTTTGTTTCAAAGATTTTTTGTTCTAAATTTTTGTTTCAAAGTTTGAGTTGACATTTTTAAAAGTTTGTGCACTTATTAGTAAAGAACTGGAACTGTTTAGAACAAAAACCTCTGGCAACATTGTGGTGCAATAGTACACGTCAGAACATGATAATGCAACGTCATCAGTTTTGCATCATATATAAGTATCGTTCGAGTTAGTATTCATGATAACATCATCATGGCTACTTGTCTGCAGTTTCTAAACACGCGTGATGTGATGAAATCATTTACCAAGATTACTGATTTACAACAGAATGTACCTTATAGAATTTTAGCTAGCCAAATGATCCCTACAAAGTTTGGATTAAGAATCGTAGTGAAGCTTGAAAATGATAATATAATTTTACCAGCAAGATATTTACCCATGGAACCATCAAAACAAGAAGAACTGCTGCGTTTCTTAAATACTGGATCTGTATCTTTATGTTACAAAGGATTCTTGGGTCGAAGTCATCAACTTGAATTTAGTACACAGCCAGATTCGTCAGCCATTGTGATGAAATCATAAATCAGCACATTTCTTTCCAATGACGTCAGCTGTAGTTGTATGAATTTGGTTGGTCGGCATGACGTCAGCAACTGTGATGAAATCATGAATTCAAACGTCAGCACATTCCTTACCAATGACGTCAGCAATAACTATAAAGCAGCAAATACAGTGTCATCCCACGAAATCATTTGAGCAAGTGCTTTTCAGGAGGAAAGATGTGTACTTCTAACGATAAAGAGTTCATCTTCGCAAGCTATTATCCAATAAATATATTTCAAACAAAACATGTGATGATTGGTATCAGTGCTAGAACATTTGAACCTGTGATTCGATTGGGCAAAGCAGAACAATTTGGTGTACAACTGACCTGTGAAGAATGGCAAGTATTATGTTCACGAATCGACCAAATGAACGATTATTTTCATGATGAGCTAAATGTGACCATAGTCAAATCATTAGGCTCAAATCATGAAGTGGTGATGCGTACAGTCCTCGAAGAGAAGATGGTGTTGTTACGTAAAAAGAGTACATTCCATGTCCCTCGCAACATGGTGTATCTAACACAAACAGAATGGAACAAATTCATCAGCGTATTCCAGTGTGTGAAATATGCAGTGGAAGTGTGCAACAAAACTAGTATATTCCTGAAAAAGTACTATTTTGAAAAATGTGTTATGCATATTGTACAACATGTATCTAGATATTGTGATGGTTGTCAACATCGTTCGTGGGTGCATACCTGTATTGATAAACAGTTTATTTGTGATCAAATGGACATTGAGTTTCCACCAATTGATATTGCATTAGACCTTAAAAGACTTCAACTGGAATTAAAATTATATGCTAAAGACAAACTAGTGCAAGAAGTTCAAAATACATTGTATCGACAATATCCAGAACCACTATCTGGTATGGATGTATGTGGAGTGTAATAAAATGATCCATTTCAATGAATTGTGTTTTTTCATTTCAAGTACAACCCCAGGTTCTGACGTGTACTATTGCACCACAATGTTGTCAAAGGTTTTTGTTCTAAACAGTTCCAGTTCTTTACTAATAAGTGCACAAACTTTTAAAAATGTCAACTCAAACTTTGAAACAAAAATTTAGAACAAAAAATCTTTGAAACAAAATTTTGAAACGAAAAAAAATTCAAACAAACAATTTCAAACGAAAAAAATTCAAACAAAATTTTGAAGCGAAAAAAATTTCAAACAAAATTTTGAAACAAAAAATTTCAAACAAAAAATTTGGAAACGAAAAATTTCAAACAAAAAATTTTAAACAAAATTTTCGAACAAAAATTTGCAAACAAAAAATTTCAAACGAAAAAAATTTCAAACAAAAATTTCAAACGAAAAAATCTCAAACAAAATTTTGAAACGAAAAAAATTTCAAACAAAAAAATTTTAAACAAAAAATTTTGAAAAAAGTTGTCAAAAAAAATTTCAAACAAAATTCTCAAACAAAAAATTCAAACAAAAAATTTGAAAGCAAGAATTTTCAAACAAAATGTTTCAAGCAAAAAAAAATTTCAAACTAAAAAACTTTTACGTTTCACGGTTAACCGTCAAACTTTATCCGGTTTTTAACTATTCGATTAACAAATAAACGGTTTTGATCATATTTATCATTGAGTGCAAAATGTTGAACGAAAACAAGATTTTTAAATGTAAAACAAAACTTAAAAACTGAATACAGCAAAGATTTAAAACTCATCAACCAATCAGATTGCACGAAAGATAGTGATCAACCAATCAGATTGCACGAAAGATAGTGATCAGCCAATGAAATTGCATTAACAATAACTTTGCCAGTGTTGTAGCATGTATTCCCTTAAGACTATGAGTCATAAGATTCAATAAGGTTAGCTATGTATCCCTGTACACTACCTCATCAAGGTCAATCACGTGGTACAACGTCTTGCTTACGTTTATATTTGGCTGTAATAATCAATACCAATGACGCATTCTCAAATTATCCTACAAAGTTTAAATGTACCAATGTCCTGGACTCCTAATCCCATCATAGGTCAATAACTGATCACGTGATCACAATGATTTACCCAAAGAACAATTACCAATTATTGATATGACAATAAGAAATGTACCCCTCCCGAAATTTAAGATTGGTACACAAATACACCTGTGTCTTATGAAAAAGTAATAAATCCTGTACTTATTCAATAATAAAGCCGGTCAATAACCTTTAAATTTTGAATATTTGGCCATAAGAGGAATACCAATGGGTCCTAGAAAACGTTTACCGAATTTTGTTATTTGATAATTCCCAAATTTAAAAGAGAACATAAACATATAGAGGTAATAAACCATATAACGTATTAAATAGGGGTCAATAACATCCGAAATTTGATTTTTGGTAGTTCTTTACCCATGAAAGGGAACGATGTGGACCATCCAAATTTATAGTGGTACATATTGAAGACCTGTACGAAGATACCAAATGCTTATATTAATCAATTTCTAAAACTGAGTGGATGAGACAAGATACCCCTCCCAAATTTTTTAAAGGGTGCATCAATATACCCATGTCTTATAATAGGGAATGGACCAATATACATAACCATATAATCATATAAGGTAATAGGACCTCATCCAAGGGGTGAACAAAAATACCAAACACGTGGTTGTAGTAAAATTTGGCAATTTTTTTACGCATGAAAGAGAACAAGGTGAATTACCCAAATTTATCAAAATACATGTTAGGGTCCAGTACTATAATACCAAATATATAAAATGAACAATTTCCAAAATTTAAGGGTGGGCCAAAGTACCCCTCCCAAAAAAATTTAAAGAGTGCACAAATGTACCTATGTCTTATGATAGGTAATGGACCCCTATACATGACCATATAACCATATAAGGTAATAGGACCTCATCCAAGAGGATAAATTGGGCCAAAAGACCAAACACGTGGTTGTACTAAAATTTGGCAATTTCGTACCCCTAAAAGGGAACGAGGTGGAACACCCAAATTTATCATAATAATACATGTTAAGGTCCGGTACTATAATACCAAATATATAAAATGAGCAATTTCTAAAATTTAAGGGGTGGGCCAAAGTACCCCTCCCAAAAATTTTAAAGGAGTGCACAAATGTACCTATGTCTTATGATAGGGAATAGACCCCTATACATAACCATATAACCATATAAGGTAATAGAACCTCATGCAAGAGGATAAATTGGGCCAAAAGACCAAACACGTGGTACAACGTATTGCTTACGTTTATATTTTGACAATTTTGTACCCCTAAAAGGGAACGAGGTGGAACACCCAAATTTATCATAATAATACATGTTAAGGTCCGGTACTATAATACCAAATGTTTAAATTGGGCAATTTCCAAAATTTAAGGGGTGGGCCAAAGTACCCCTCCCAAATTTTTAAAGGAGTGCACAAATGTACCTATGTCTTATGATAGGGAATAGACCCCTATACATAACCATATAACCATATAAGGTAATAGAACCTCATCCAAGAGGATAAATTGGGCCAAAAGACCAAATACGTGGTACAACGTATTGCTTACGTTTATATTTTGACAATTTTGTACCCCTAAAAGGGGACGAGGTGGAACACCCAAATTTATCATAATACATGTTAAGGTCCGGTACTATAATACCAAATGTTTAAATTGGTCAATTTCCTAAATTTAAGGGGTGGGCCAAAGTACCCCTCCCAAATTTTTAAAGGAGTGTACAAATATACCGATATCTTATGAAAGGGAATGGACCCCTATACATGACCATATAACCATATAAGGTAATAACATCTCATCAAAGGGGATAAAATCGACCAAAAATCAAACACGTGGTATAACGTATTGCTTACGTTTATATTTTGGCAATTTTGTGCCCCTGGAAGGAAACGAGGTGGACCGCCCAAATTTATCATGATACATATTAGGGTCCTGTACTATAATACCCAATGTTTAAATTGGTCAATTTCCAAAATTTAAGGGGTGGGCCAAGGTACCCCTCCCAAATTTTTCAAGGGGTGCATTAATATACCCATATGTTATGAAAAGTAATGGACCCCTGTATACGTCCATATAACTATATAGGGTAATAATACCTCATCAAAGGGGATAAATTAGGTCAAAAAACCCCGAAATTTAAATTTTTGGCAATTTTTTACCCATGAAAGGGAACGACATAGACACCCAATACTGATAGAGGTACATACTATGGTCCTAGGCTACCACACCAAATTTTTAGATTTGGCAATTTCCAAAATTTAAGGGGGGTGGTCCTATGTACCCCTAAAAGGGAATGAGGTGGACCACCCAAATTTATCATAGTACATATTAGGGTCCTATACTATAATACCCAATGTTGAAATTGGGCAATTTCCAAAATTGAAGGGGTGGGCCAAGGTACCCCTCCCAAAAATTTAAAGGGGTGCATTAATATACCCATGTCTTATGAAAGGTAATGGACCCCTGTATACGCCCATATAACTATATAGGGTAATAACACCTCATCAAAGGGGATAAATTAGGTCAAAAACCTCCGAAATTTGAATTTTTGGCAATTTTTTACTCATGAAAGGGAACGACATAGACACCCAATACTAATAGAGGTACATACTATGGTCCTAGGCTACTATACCAAATTTTTAGATTTGGCAATTTCCAAAATTTAAGGGGGGTGGTCCTATGTACCCCTGCCAAAATTTAGGGGGTGTGCCAAGGTACCCCTGCCAAAATTTAGAGGGGGTGGTCCTATGTACCCCTAGGTCATTGACCCCGGCCAGGGACCATGGGTCCTGAGGCAGGGACCCAGGGGCCAAAAAGTTAGGCCAAGTCATGCGATTACTACTGTGTGTAACCTGCTGAGTAATAAACTTAAAACAGAGTGTTTCAAGGTGATAGCTGAGGGTAGAAAATGGAATCAAGAAATAGAGATAACGTGTCGAACTTGGCAGAGAGATTCGGAAGGCATGCGAAAAGCATGTCTTTCAAAAATGGCTAGTTTGTCATAATAGGAGGGTGAAGCGGAAATCCAAGCCGGAAAGCCATACGTAAGAACTGGCCTGAGGAAGACTTTGTAGGTGTTCAGTATAACGTTGGCTGTAAGACCCCAGGTAGTGCCCGTTAGTCATTTGACCAAGTTCAGACGGTTATAACCTTTAGTTTTGATACTTTGGAGGTGTGGTTTTCAGGTGAGATGGTTATCGAAGATAATGCCTAAATATGTGACAGTGCGTGTTGGAGTGATGAGCGTATCATGGACAGCGAGCGATAGAAGGGATGGATTGCGATGAAATTTGGTACGTTTGCGAGGTGCAACAAAAACGATGGTCTGAGTTTTGGAGGCATTAATTTTGAGCTTCCATTTAGAACACCAGTGGGTGAAACTATTTATAGCTGCTTGTAATGAAATGTTTATGGCTTGGATGGTTTTGCCAAGAGCAAGGAAAGCTGTGTCGTCAGCATACTGAAAGAGGTGAACGTCAGGCGGCAGCTGAGGAAGATCTGCAACAAACAGGATGTATAGTAGAGGGGAAAGAGCAGAACCTTGAGGTACCCCACACATAAGAAAAATACGATGTGAAAGCTGCTCATTAATGGCAATGTATGAGATGCGACATGCTAAAAAAAGTGATAAATTATGCGAATATAGGTTATCGGAAACTTAAATTTGATGAGTTTGTATATGAGTGCTAGGTGCCAAACCTTGTCAAATGCCTTCTCAAGATCGAAGAGGAGAAGGCAGGAGGGTTGAATCGAGATGTAATGATTAGTGATCAGAGTTGTGAGACGAAATAATTGATCGTTAATTGAAAATGATGTCGAAAACCGGCTTGGTGTGTTGGCAGTCGAGTAAACAAGGATGTAGGCGTTTTACAAGTATTCGTTCGAATATTTTGATGAATGTAGACGTTAACTTTATGGGACGATAGGACGAGACATTCGATGGAGGCTTATTAGGTTTGGGGAACATGAGTGTTTTAGACACTTTCCAGTCAGTAGGAAAAAATCCGGTTCGGAGTATAAACGTATATATAAATGCCAAGAGGGTAAGTAGTGCGATGGGACTTTCTTTAATGTCTGTAAGTAATAGAATCGAAACCAGGTGCAGTTTTTCGTTTTCGCTGGATGACAAGTGTGATTTCGGAAACTGTGATAGGACTTGTGAGAACATGGTCGGGTAGTGCATGAGTGATATTTGGTTGCAAAGATCTAGCGTTAAGATTGTCATCGGCTTCATGAGGTATGTCCGTGTTATCCGACTCGGATGGGGTGAAAATTCCCTGGAGATAGTCAGCAATAGCATTTGCTTTATCTGTGTCTAAAGGAAGTGGAGCATCATGTAGTAGAAGGGGGTATGCGGTCCTGGTGTGTTTGCTACAGAGTGCATTGAAACGCTTCCAATACAGGGAAGAATGAGCAATGTCGGAAAAATGATTGCAGGTTTTCACTCACTGGCGTAATTTGTAAGCCGAAATGTAATTATGAACTTTCTTTGGAGTTGACGATGAAGGCGGAGTGCTTCAGGATTCTGAGTTCGCAGGAATTCCCGGTATGACTGGCGTGAACGACGGACAATAGCCAGATATTGTGGTGGGAGTTTCGGCCTGTACGGGATCGATTCAGATTGTGGAATATATAGAGAAGAAGATTGTTGAATTGTAGTAGTGATGGTATCGACCTGGTGCGTCAGTTCGTCTCGTGTAGTTGGGGATTCGTAATTTGCCGGTGCGTTTGATATATAGGAGCGATATCATGGCCAATCTGCTCTATCGTAACGTGGTGATATCGTGGGGAAGGTGATGATGTAGAAGTAAGACCGGAATGATAAGTAAGCTTAATGGGCGCATGGTCGCTCCCAATTAAGTCCAGAACAGTTACCGTACAATGACTGATGATAGTGTTGGAGACCAACGCTATCTCTGGTGTAGTATTACTGATAAGACGAGTTGGGGACGGTAGTGCAAGCAGAATGCCGGTGGTATGGACACATGAAAAGTAGAAGGAATGGGAAGGCCGGGGCGAATGTAGATTGTTGCATGCGTAAGAGCGATATTTTTTTAAATATAAGGTAGTGATGACGTATTCGGGGACATTGGTGTGATCGAAATGGAATTGAATGACGAAAACCTATCGCAGCACCTCCGTTGGATCTAAGTGCTGGCATATGACTATCATGATGGAGTAAGGTGTATCGAGGGATAGTGCAGGAAGTAGTGTGCTTGAGAAAGGTTTCGTTTAACAGAAATGCTGTAACGTTTTCTTCCAGTAAGAGAGTCTCAAAGAGTACTTTGTTTTTAAGAAGAGAACAGATATTGAGAAATAAGAAAATGATGTCCATAGTTGATAAATTTATACTGCTGTTTCGAGTTTGGTAGTGTGGAAGTGGGCATAGTTGTTGGAGTATGTAGCATATAATGACACAAGAAATGTAGATTTGGCGGAAGCAATAATATGTTGAAGAACATGTTGACGTTGGGAAGGATGTATATTTTGTAATGTGAGAGCAATGAATTCGAGTAGTTTACTAACAGTAACAGGATCGTCAACTGAGCGGTTGGTAGAAACTGTCGGTTCTGCAGCCCGCAAAAGAACAACAAGCTCCGGATGAGATTCTTCGGCTGTAGGTTTGCCTTTACATTTATAACTAAATACGGGGTGTTGATCATTGCACGTGAGGCATTTTGGAGGTTGTTGCATGTTTGGGCAGATATAAGTTTGATGGGGCCAAGAACATTAACCGCACACAGTAGAGTTTGTGCACTGTGAAGTGTGATGAGAGTTGTATACCTGGCACTTCTCACACCGGAGAGGCAAAGGTGGAGAAGAACGCGATAGTTCGACACGATGCTTTCGTTTATAGATAAGTGCCCCTGCAGGGAGGAGGTTATCGATGGTGTCTTGAGACGAGGTGAGGACACGTACCATGTAAGTGGGACCAGCATTATTTCGAAAACATATGACTTTGCTGATGGTATGTCCTTCGTATTGAAGTTCTTCATGAATCTCCTCATCACTGTAAGTTGGGTCGACTCCTCGAATCACTACGGAAAGTAGTGGAGGTCGTTTCGTTGGAAGTGCTTGTTTGCGTCGACTAGAGCTGAGGGATGTGATGGTAGCCTGTTTGCCGAAAATTTCAAATAAAGCCTTATACCGGATTGTAGTGGTGAACTGTGGGACTGGTGATTTGAAGATGTATCCGTTTCTGGTTTTAATGACTACTGTTAAAGCTATGCTGGGTAGATATTTACGGAGTTGAATTGTAATGAACTTTTCGTTGCTGAACTTTGTATCGCACTGTTGAAAAAGAAATGAGTGAAAAGAGGGTTTATCCGAAGAAATGTGATTGTTCATGAGAGATGACTGAGTATAAATGGTTTCATTAGCAGTGTCTTCATCGGCTGCATCCATATCCGAAGAATCTGATGGTTTATCTCGATGCTGCTTTTTCGCCTGATGGCAAGGCTACGTTACAGTATCAGAATATAGCTGCTTGCTTCGTGGTGATCTAAACCGCGGGGAAAAGTTTGATGTGGTAGAAGCAGTTGAACTGCCCGACTAGGTGCCTTGTCTATTACCCGATCCTTCCGCTTGACCACCTTCGTGGCCGAAGCGGAGGGAGCAAGGAAAACAGGTGGTAGATTAGCTTGTCGGCCATCCACTATGGGTCGACCAGAAGCATTGGGGTCCGCCACCTTGCAGACCGGGAGAGTAATAAGCCGTGACTCTGACCGATGAGATTTTGATGAAAGATGAATGAGATGAAGGTAGGACAACCCGTTTGGATAGCTGTCCAGATGGAGCAGCCCCTCTAACTCGATCCGTAGATCCGACCGCCCTTGACTGTATAAGTCTGACGAGCGGATCTCAAGAAAGAGACAGACAAGAAACTCAGGATGTGGAACAGGAAGGATAGTTCAAAACTCGTTATCATGCACTTGATAACGCTTCAGTTCAATCTCTGGAAAAGTATCCTCGACACCAAGACATCACCTTCAGAGCATATCAAAAATACCTTGTTACTGGCTGTGAGTATTTGCATCGTTTTTTACTGTTTGGTATGAGTAAATCTTTGCGAAATACATTTCGCATTTTTCTGTAATCGGTCACAATAACATTGTTGTAAACCTGTTAATCATGTGACAACAGTTACACAGATAGCAGTGCTTCCATCTATTTTCTTTGTTATTCTTATGTCTTAGCACGTATGAACAGAAGATGGCAGAACTACTGCTTATATAACTGTTGTCAGACGATTCACAGGTTTACAACAAGATTATTGTGACAGAGTACAGAAAACATAGAACATTATTCGTTACTTGGCACAAGTGCTAAATATATTTCGCAAAGCTTTGCTCATATTAAACGGTAAATACCAATACAAATTCTCTTAGTTAATAACGAGTTATTTCTGACATGCTCAGAAGGCAATGTGCTTGGTGCTGAATTAACACACAAGTAACACGCTAAAGTGGTAGTCATTTTGTGTTGTTTCAACACCTCATTTTTCACAGTGTATATTTTCAAATTGTGTCCTAGAAAAAGGATATAGAAATGGAATTCGGGTCTCGAAATTTCAATTACCTTCACCTTGATCTTCAGCGCTTCTTACCGGAAAGCTCTGAATCCGAGATGAGACTTTTCGGTTGATTGATTGATTGATATGTACAACATTTACGTCGTTTGTCTTATGATGCTTTAGAGAACGAGGACTAGAGTTTAAAGTTGAATCTAAAACACTACAGCGCGTTCGATGCTCACTCACCGGGAATCAAATCACAGAACCACATGCATCAAAGATCAACAAAGAGAGCCGCGACTTTTGGGGTTCAACACGGAAACATTAGGAAGGGACCAGGGATTCGTTCTGAAATGGCATTTCATCTTTCCTTGGGAAATAATACAAGCAGTTATTGTAATTCATATCGCACCTTTTCGACGAAACTGACGGAAGTCAAAAACCTTAAAGTCTAAGATCGCATCCCTCGCGAGAAAAGTGACATAAAGCGAAAGTTATCATTTTTGTTTCAATACACTTTGATTCTGGGATAATTTTAAAGCTATATATAAAACAGTTTTGCTCATAAAAGAACAAACCATTGTGATTATAAAAATAACTTTAAAACAAGTTACGAGTTAATCTCGTCGCAAGAACAAGAAAGCTCTCCGTGGGTGGTTTCGGCAATGTCCGAACACTAGTATCCCCTTACCAGTGACATTGTAAGTAAATGTGTATCCACCAACGTTGCCATAGTTTTGGGTCTCTGTTATACTCTGATTTATGACTTACACATGTGGGTTTAAGAGGTCACTTTCCTCTCTTTCTTTTTCCCCCTTGCTGTGGATTTGGGATTCCATTTTGCTCTTTTCTCCCCCTCGCAAACGAAAGGTACATGCTCTATTTTGTGTTAATGCTAGTTAAAAAAAAAAAAAAGAAAGAAAAGATTTTTAAGTACACGGCCACATCGCATATAATGCAAGAAAATTAATTAGGACGATCTATGCTTTGGTGTAGAATTTTATAAAAATAATCGATGTAATACGCGTATAATGTAATTATGTAATAAAGTAATTGAATATAATGTAATAAATGCAAAATATAATTAAAATACATTATTCATAAATTTCTGATCTCATGTTGCCCAGTGGCGTAGGGAAGGGGGGGCAGCCCCCCCAAAGAGGTCCGACAATGTACTTTGGTACTTTGATGTTTGTAATTTTTTATATATTTTATGTTTATATATTTTTGTTTGTAATTCCTCTATATGTACCTATAACAGCACTTGTCCCCCCCAAACACACATCCTGTCTACGCTACTGATGTTTTAAGTTTTACGTCCCACGCATAAGTCGGAAGTCGGTTAGGCTAAAGGAGACGGTGAAGATGAGAAATGCATGAAATGGTGGAATGAAGAAAGTGGGAGGAAACGGGAGAACCCCGAGAAAACCCACGAGCACGGTGTTTGTCCACCACAAAGTCCACACGGCGCGAGCTGGGATCGAACCAGGGATCCTGAGCACCGGAGGTGAACGCTCTACCAAATGATTTATGAAACACGAAAAGAAATTCGTTAGAGTAGTTTTTGAGTTTGAGTAGTTTGAGACAAATTTTGATTTTCATCTTTCAGTAAACTACTCGTAGTTTTAGAGGTGTTAAGAAAATTGGAAAATGACGCTAGAGAATCTTGTAAAAAACCTTAAGTTTAAAATTATGTCTCGATACGCTGAACCGTAGACATGCCCTCTAGGCAACCGAACATATTTTCACTGGGACGAACAGAACTCCGTTTTGAGACATGTAGGGATCATCTAACGTACAAATCCGTTTAAATCTATTTTTTTTTTTCATGATTGCTATACTTTCTTATTTCCTATCGTCACTCGAAAGTAAAAAGAAAATTTTGTAAAGAAGACAATCGAGACTATCTTCTCGTCATCACGAGAAAACTGCTGAGCCGTTTGGAAAGAATTTTGGAACATTAGCACTTGGCTCAAACTGGGCTTTCCAGGTCTCTTTCATTATAATGAGTTTCCTAAGAGGTATGTGTCCTCCACACTTAAAATGATGTTATTTGTCATCATCATGAGAAAAACGGATAGATTGTTTCAAATGGATTTTGCAAAGTAGGTAACAGTTGACTGGAGTCGGATTTCTTTCATGTCACTTTCATTAAAGGCGTATCCTAGGGGGAAAGGGTTCAAATATAGAATATGTCAAAAGCTGTTAAACAGTTTAAAATCAATTTTTGAAAATAGCACTTGGGTGGCCTAACCTTTTATAATTTAATTTCCATTTAAATACCTAAATGCGAAAAAAGGGTTCAAATATGATTAACATTTCAAATATTCTCCATAAATCTACTCTTCCCGTGAACGCCGGTTCTTCAGCCAGTTAATAAATAATTTTATGATTAGCGGTAATAAAAATAATAATTTAATGTTACAACGAAGGCAAGTTGTGTCATGTGTGGTTATCACATTGCTTTCTTTATTGTTGTTCTAGGCCAAGGTTCCCTCTTTCTTAATTCAATTATCTAAAGATGTAGATTAAAAACTGAAAATTCTGTGTTTGATCGGGAATCGATCCGAAACAAAGCATATTACATTAACTATAATAGTAAAACAATAAATATTTCCTGGTGCTAAATTTCACATTACAATTGGAAAGTTTACAGAATTATGCAACGAGAAATCTTGACAGAATTGTCCACGATTTTCGTTTTCCTCTCAAACGAATTGTGAGATACTACCTTTTACTTATTATTTGTCAGCATCCTTTCCAAAATATTTCCCCATTTCTCATTATAATGTTAAAATTCATTCAAACTATACCTAGATCACTATTAAATACGTAAATACCTCTCAGCAATAATAATAATATAATAGATGAGAATAGTTGTTCCGCTAATAACTAACCATGGTAACTCGATCTAAACCCCGTGGCCTATACATAACACTGTCAAATACCGAAGAGAAAGAAGAAAATGTAATATTATGCCTATGTTCTTCCGGTGTCATGAGGAAAACTCAGTAAAAGAAAATTAATTTAGACGGCCTATGCTCTAGTGAAGAATTCTATAAAAATAATCGATGTAAAATATAGTGTAATTATGTAATAAAATAATTAAAAATAATGTAATTTAATAAAATGTAAAATATAATTGAAATACACTGTTTGTAAATTTTTGATATCTTGTTGCCTTATCTATTATGTAAATGAGAAAGTTACTTCTTCATCATGCATTTCAGATATTATTATTCGACTAGAATTGAAGATACTTTTATATAGATTAAAATCTTCCTCGTGTTTTTTTTTTTTTTCAATAGATGCATTCATGTTTATCTTTTAAAAAAATGCACAGTCCAAAATGTGTTTCTTGCCTTCTTTGTTTATTTCATTCTTTCTATATAGAGAACAGGGAGATGAACAAACATTGACCAACTGGCAGGAAATATGGTTCGCTCCTTCTTAACAGAAGAAGAAAGATATTCTGTTGAAGTGTCAAATAACAAAACAACACGAAGGACTCGCAGCACGCAGGACTTTTTTCTTCGCCAAAACATTTAAAACATTCCATTCCTTACTCAAGTAACGGAGATCAGCTTTTACTCACCCCCTCCTATTTTAGCTGAGAGCTGTCATGGAGTTCGAATTTGTTGGCAACATCGGATTTCGGAAAAAATATCTGTTTCACTACCATGTAATGGGCGGAGAAGGGTAATAGGTCAAGTTTCTGGACCTCACCCTAAGGCCGTCATGAAATTTCCAATAGTATATGCCATTTTTCTCGCGAGGGACACGAGCTTGGACCTTTTTTTGACTTGTGTCACTTTTGTCGAAAAGATGCGAAATATAAAAGACGAAGTCTTGAGTAAATAACTGGTCTTCACATAGGCCAAACCGCTTAAGCTATAAATTTGAAATTCGAACAGTGGATAAGATTTGTGACGTAGGGTATCACTAAGGAAGGATTTTTTTTTAAATTCGGAGAAAGGAAGTGGAGAATGGAGTGCAAATTATTTTAATAATTTGGACATTTCTCCGCATCCCTTAAAGTTAGAGACTTGAAATTTTGTATTTGGATTTCTTATTTAAAATAAGTTTACATGCCTTTCAACGTTTTTTGATACTTTAGTAAAATGGGGAGAAAATAAGTGTAGTGGGAAAGGGGCGGGATTGCAATTATTATAATAATATATCAATATCTAAGAATCTTTGAAGGTTAGAAATATGGAATTTGGTATATGGACTTCTCACTTAAAATAATTCAAAACGTATTTCAGCGTTTTTGATATTTTATCTAGAAGGGAAGAAGAGGGATGGGAATTATTATTATTATTATTATTATTATTATTATTATTATTATTATTATTATTATTATTATTATTATTATTATTATTATTATTATTATTATTATTATTATTAGATGCCATATCTCGGGATCCCTTACGGTTAGAGTCATGAAAGTTGGTATTTTGATTTTTCATTTAAAATAATTAAAAACGTATTTCAGCGTTTTTTTGCCACTTAACGTCGAAGGGAAGGGAAAGAGGTGGGGTATTCACTAAAATGCCTTACCGGATGTTTGAATTTCGTGACAGAGTTTTAGCTCAATCCAATTCTATATGAAAAACACAGAAGGAAGAACGCGAAACATTGTGCCACACTAGCACGTCGGATATTGTGCGAGGCCGTATAGTTTGCCGAGCAAATTAAAGGTCTGGTGGCGAAGTCCTACCTAGGCGAAGGCTAGTAATTATAATATAATTTTATTGTTGTTGTAAGCATAGCTATAATTATACTATGTTTCGTGGATCGCACACGAATATAGAGATGGATGAATTTTGTATTATTCTTTATGCATGTATACTTTTGTTATACATTTTTGCGTAGACCGAGCATTTTTTTTTCAAGTGTTGTCCTGCAATTGTTATTCAAAATATAAATGATTAGAGCAAATTGTACACTCTTTCGTTAAAATGAGTGTCATCGTCAATACAGTATTTTCGTTTGTGCAAGTACTCTGCAAGACAGAACATTTGATATATCGCGGTGACAATGTGTGAAGTGAATCATGACACCGTCACCTCTCCGAAACGGAAGTGCGTATTTAATTTAAATATACAGAAAGAATATACTTTCATTTAAAAAAAAAAAAAAAAAAAAAACGAGTCCCAAAATGGTACCTGGGAATCAGGCTTTCATCCCCCCGCCCCTCTAGCCCCGGATTCATATGCGTCCCATTCTTTCAAATTAAAATTCTAGTAATTTTGAGGCTACGCTCACCTTCCAGGAAGCGAACCGCCCTCTCCAAACGATCCTTCTGGATCCGCTAGTATATTCGGCACTGTTGGTAACATTTAATCTATACGTAAAGTATGTATCACTTAGGTCGAAGCTGGTTGATCGCTTAATAACGGGCTCTTGCTTTCTTGTTTCGACAGTGTCGCTATTGTGCTTCAATAATAAATATAACGCAGACTTTCTACATCTGCAGTATTGGAAACATGCACAACCTATTGTGCATTTAATTTATTTATTAGATCGGTGTGGTTTCTGATCTGAGAAGTATATTTTGTGGTGTAATGAATGTTGGATTGACTTTGTAATTCCCCGTTCGTGATAGTGTGTATGTGAAGTAAAATGCCAGCTTCCAGTTCAAAAAGAATATTGTAAGTAAAGATTACTTTTACGTTTATTGAAAAGATTGTATTCAATTACCACAGTGCGTTGTATGTTATGCTGTCGTTAGCAATTGTGCAGCTCACTTTATTAATATGCCATGGGACTACCTTTAGCCTGTAGGACAGTTATGATTCGTTGTGGAATAAGGGTACATAAGTTATGAATGGTTTCAAGTGGAATATTCTACAATTCTTCGTGCGGTACTATTCAGTTACGTTACTTAGGATGAAGGAAAACATATGCTTCATAGTCTAAGCTTCAGAACTGACCATATGGTTCAAAAATGCTGAAATCTGAGGAGCGCTGGATTTCAAGTGTAACAATTACCGTTCTTAATGAACAGAGTACATTGACCAAAAAGCCTCTATTTCCCAACATACTACTTCTTGGAAAAGAAAATTTGTCTCACCTAGTGTTGTGAAGGCAAAAAAAAAAAAAGTTAAAAATAGTTTTTTACCGTTTTTTCCCGATCTTGGAAAAAAAACGGAAAATTTGGGAACGATTGAAATTTTCGAATATTTTACTACATTATGCTTTTAAAATGAAAACTATTTTATAGTTATTAGTTTACAGTTAAGATCATTAAGTGCTTATGTTTCTTGTATTAGAATAGGGGAAATTTGTGGCAACAAATATATGTGCACCATTCATCGAAACATTTCAAAGCTAGCACCGTGATAGAATGGAGTTATGGCTACAAAAGAAACTAAAATACCATATATTCCTTGTTGGATTGATTAATATAGACGCATTTAAATTATCTTAAGCAATCTTATGAAGTTTCCGCTTTATGGCAGGGAAGTGTTAAAATAACGGGGACCAGAATCATTTTATTTAATAATGGTATGTTAAAATCAAATGCATATTTTATAAAGAAACGGTACGTATCTTTCTTGTGCTGTGTAAAATTTCCGGAAATTTTAAACCCATTAGAAAAAAAAAACTTTTGTTTGAAATATTGGCAAAACCGAAAAATATAATTTAAAAACTATTTCTTCGCCTGATTCTAATCTTATTTGCTGTAACGTGTACGCACCATATATACAATGGATTTCTCTAGCAAGAAAAATATTTACAGCAACAGGTTTTAATTTTACTTTTTAGTTTTCTGATTTTTTGTAAAGATCCCTCTATTATTTTTATATTTTCCAGCAACTCAAAAAGAGATATGATCTTATTTACACATACACACATACATGGCACAAATGCGTAAATTTGAGCAGCGAGAAATATTAAATAATTTAATATGTGAAACTTTCGTTCGTTATTATTAAAGACTGGCAGAATACCCGTTTTCGCACGGGGAGAATACGTTTCATCTTGCACATAAAGGATACCAAAACTGTCACCAATGAACTGGCACCGTCTCCTTTAGCCTAACCGGCATAACCGTGGGACGTAAAACTCAAAGATTTCATTTCATTTTTTTTTTTCAATGAACTAGGACCCCAAAAACTATGAATTCGACACTAGTATCGGTCATTTTCAATTACTTTTACATGTCACCCTACCCCTTTAAGAGTACTAATGGGGGCTGAATTTGAATTTAAACGGCATCGGAAGTGCCTCTGTTCATCCGAGCGACCCCAAAAATTACGAATTCGACACTAATATCGGTCATTTTCGATCATTTTAATATATATCCCCTCTTCCTCGCCCCCAAGTTAGAAGGATGAATTTGGATTTAAACAGCATTAGAAGTGTCACTGCTCATCTCAGCGACCTCAAAAACTATGGATTTGACACTAATATCGGTCATTTTCGATTATTTTTATATATACCTCTCCTCCCCTCCCCTCCCACAATTTCCGGGGATGAATTTGGATTTAAACGGTATCGAAAGTGTCACTGTTCACCTCAGCGACCCCGAAAACTATGTATTCGACACTAATATTGGTTATTTTCATCCCTTCCCCCTCCCCTAAGTTGCAGGTCTGAAGTTTTATTTAAACGGCATCGGAAGTGTCACTGTTCATCTCAGCAACCCCAAAAACTATGGATTTAACACTAATATCGGGAATGTATATTCCCCATTCCCCTTTCCTTCCTCAAAATTAGCCTTCAAAGTGAAATGATAAAAACCATCCCAAACCCGAACCTCAGCTATGTGGAAAATTTTATCGAGATCGGTCTGGAGATTCAAAAGTTGTTAAGTTACAAATATAGTCACTTTCATTTTTATATAATTTGTCGCACTAGAAAACAGGTATTTGTTTACACATAATATTTTGTACATAAAATGTATTTAAAAGTCTACATTAGAATATTAAATGATAGTAATTATATGTTTTAGTGCATGACTATTAGTGAAATTTGCCTACTGCTCTCTCTCTTTTAAGAAGTAATTTGGTTAAAATTAACAAAAATTTTACCAGATCAAAGAGCACATTAAGAACTCAGTTTCATTCAAGAGCCCTATTTGTTACAACAGAAACGCTTCATGATGGTAGAAGTGTATGCAGATGTGTATGCAACTGCAACTTTCTGTAATTAATGCACATCCACGAACAAACGACTAAAAAAAACACATAAAGGAAATGAGTGCAGACTATTAATTTTCAAGAATAACTACAACAGTTTTATTTTCGAATGCTTCTTCTTTAAATATTGGCAATATTGAAATTTCTCAACTTACATTTTTCACACGTTCGAAAAAAAAAACGGTCCTACTACTAGAAAAATTAACCTAGTACAAAGATTTTTGTTACTTTTCCAATTTTTCCAAAAAAAAAAACTGTTTTTTACCAACAAGTTCAAAATTTCCGGAAATTTTAGAACGCTACTTCCATCCACTGATGATATACATAAAAGGAAGGATCATGTAACAAGAATTCTGACAAGTTTCAAAGCAGAGATGTTAACTCCGCATTTGAGCTGAATTTAGATAACTCCAGGATCTGTTCCATGTGATTAACTGAGTTCATTTGTAGGTTCTGAAAGTTAAATTGAAAGGTTTGCTTTATAAACTGATACGAAGCAATCCTGTTAAGAAACTCCAAATCTTTTCTTCAAGATTGCTTGCAATATACATTCGTTATCAAGAAGCAAACTTGAATCTTCTGTGGCGGGCCGGCGGTATGCGTTTGCGTAGACCGGCACCCACACAAGAGAGTTTTGTAATTTCCCAAAATACTTCTATTTAGTCAACCAAAGTTTCTGCAAAACACCAACTATAACTCGAGCGGTAAAGTTATACTGGAAACAGGAACTCAGCTAACAAAACAGTCTGAAGAATCTTAGTATTACACGGTAGCGTTGGCCGTGGCCAAGACTTATCTTCTAATGGAAACAATGGAATCGTTATCCTGATTAAGGTTTTATAACCAAACAATCCTTTGGGATATCTCTTGAAACAAAACTCGACAAATATGTTCCTTGCAGTAAGCCTGCAGTTTATTGGCTCTAAGCAAATTACAAGAACCAGAGCCGGGGCGATAGTGTAAGTACTGTGTCTATATATAAGAGAGTTTAACTTACGTGGCGACGTTCCAATAGGTAGTAAAAATAACTCACTGAATGTCACTGAATAAAACAAACTAACTGTAGCACTTTTCACAAATAAAACAAAACTGCACTAGACTGGGAGGGCACGAATCAGTCCTAGTGGGTAGGTAGGTAAGAGGTATACTATTTGATCTACCGGTCTGCGAACAGACATCAAATAGGGTAGGCTACCAGAGGTTAGGAACAGGTTACCGTTTGATCTACCGGTCTGCGAACAGACATCAAACAGGGTAGGTGTAAAGGTTACCGTTTGATCTACCGGTCTGCTAGGCAGACATCAAACAAAGTTGGTTACCAGAAGGAATTAAGGTTACCGTTTGATCTACCGGTCTGCGAACAGACATCAAACAAGGAAGGTGTAAGGGTTTACCGTTTGATCTACCGGTCTGCGAACAGACATCAAACAGGGAGTCACTATTTGATTACCGGTGCGTTTTAGGCCAGCTAAGCAATAAACTTAGAGTCTGTCAAAACACACATCAAATAGGGGTGCGACAGAACTTTAGCCGTCAACTTCCTAAGCTTGCCAGCAGTTTCTGGAGCGAGTCCGGGCTGAAGCGAAACTTGCGGAAGTAGATTGCCAAGTTCGGAAGGAGGTAACTTTAGCCGTCAGTTTCCTAAGCAGACCAGCAATTATGGGAGAACCCTGGCTGAACCGTCTTGCTTTCAGAAACAGATTGCCAAGTTACTGTGAGGATTAGGTATGGTAGTACTTTGACCGTCAGTTTCCTAAGCCGACCAGCAATTATGGGAGAACCCTGGCTGAGCCATCGAGCTTTCAGAAACAGATTGCCAAGTACTGGGTAAACCAAGGTAGTGAGGTAGGTAACCAAGAGATTGAGTAGGCAGGCCTCCGTAGAGGCAGAGAGGTTGGAAGGCAGAAGGATGGACAACTAGAGACTTCTTCGTGATAAGTTCCTGAACTGAAACGTGCCTAACGAATTGCGTACTCCTCGTAGCCTGCACGTCTCTGAGGGGTTCAGGAGAGGGACGTTGTCCGACGAGAGAGGCCAAAACATGCGTTTTTAAGGGCCTCGGTCGGAGGTGCAAGCGGCACCAATGTACGGTCTGTGTGCAAAATAGTAACGTGTGCAAACGTTGCACGAAGACCGTAAGGTCAGAGGTTGAGCATGCGTGGAGACCTAAAAAGTACCTAGGGCGGAGCCCGAGGGGGACCAGTATCCTGAAAAGAAAGATTATTGGCTTTGCACACGATTTCGGGTGCAGATGACCTCGGAAGAGTTCCACTCTGAGGGGTGGAGCGACTAGCTATTGGAACGAGCCATGCCATTAACATCTAGATTGGCTAGTACAAGGTGCCTTGGGTGGAGCCAGGCAAAAGATAAGATTTTGTGTGTGCGCATGCGTGTGCGTGTGATGTGTAGTCCTTGAGTTTAGGTGTGTGAGCCCCTTTCTCTGGAAGAATGAGATTACATCGAGATATTACAGAGAATGGTACAAATAGTATCTTAAACTATAAACATATACTAAACATAAAAGATTTCAAGTAATAAACTTGAAAGGTTTTATACATAATGAACTCAAGACCCTTCAACAGTTTATCTTACTTGTTTTTCGACCAAAGACACACATATATATTTAATGTTCTGAAGAACGAAAAAGAATCTTCTTTCAGAAGCAAAAATGACATTTTAAAGATACACAAACTATATGGGTTTTCTTAACAGTATTCTACCACTAATAATAATAATCTAACTTGTTAAAAGACTACATCAATATAGAAAAAAAACTAAGCTTCTGTATCGAACCAGAAGGGGAGAATGTTTATCTTAACTGCTGTTGACCTATAGGTCAGAAAGGGGGAACTCGGTGAAGGCAGACAGGATGTCTGGTTTCCAGCTAGGAAAAAAAGAACACTCAACACGAATTTGTATTTTAAAAGAAGTAAATGAAATACGAATTCTGTTGCAGTTTTAAAAAAAATAAAAAGAAAAGAAATAATTATTCGCAAAAAATAGTTTGCGAATTTGCGGCACTACAGTCCTTCCTCCTAGGGAAAGAAAAATTTTAACTGTAAGGCAAAAATTTAGATTTTAACTGTAAGGCAAAAATTTAGATTTTAACTGTAAGGCAAAAATTTAGATTTTAACTGTAAGGCAAAAATTTTTCGTACTAACTACAATCAAAGTAAAAAAAAAAATTCCAAAATTAAATTTTAACGATAGTTCCTAGACCTAGTAACTCTCTGATTGAGATGAGGTGAATCATCCTCTTGTGATTCCTCGTTAAAAGTTATTTCACCAGAAGCAGCTCGATAAGTAGCATTAAGAGCTGGACTATTTGATTGTACACCTGCAATGATTGTTGGCTTAAAACATATGGTTCTGATACAGTCTGAATTACACCATTTATTCCTATGTCTACAACAATTAAACTTAAAACTACAATACACACAAAGAAATATCAGAATAGTAAACATGATTATATAAGTCAAAATAGAATAAGAAAATACATGATTACTTTGTCTTATCTGCCATTCTTGTTCATTAATTAATTTTTCAACATCCTCAACACGGTGGCTGGCATATTGTAAATCTGTAACTTTGTGTATGATATGATTTAACGGCAAAGTAAATTCCATATTTTTAATATTGATCTTTGAGTTTGAGAATATACAACAATCAATGCTATCATTTAGTAGTGGAAGCAAATCTTTACTTGTACTGTTACTTACATATATTTCCTGAGAACTGATTAAGGAATTTGGACCATAAGCTTTACAGTTTTTATCTAAAGTTAATTTTCCAGTTTTATGAATCAAAACAGTTTTCGACACATCATTTCCACAAACTATTGTTAATTTTTCTGGGAATGGCGAAGCAAATAGCCATTCATTATTATCTAATGAAATCCATAAAATATTTCTTAATTCTACTATACGTTTGTTACAATCTGCTGGAATTGATTTAACAAAATCAATAAGTTTTACTTCACAGTCTTCATTACTATGTGTAGGTTTTAACGGAAATGTTTGTTTGCAAACCCTTGAAAATGAAGTTAATTCCTTACAAGTATTAAACATATGTTCATCAATTTTACCATAATATTGTTTTGATACTTCAATAATCAAATACGGATTTTGAGGCTGTATAAAGAAATACTTATTGTCTTTAAGCTCAGTTGGAAATGGAATTAATTTATACATATTAAATCTTAAACCATCAGTCAAAGGTAAACTAATAACATAACCAAGAATTTTCTGATTGATGAAAACAATTGATCTAGATGTCTTTGTTAATGTATGACATGCAAATTCATATATGTCTGACTACGAGTATTGACTACGTTTAATAGACAACACAGTGTCATGAATAGTTTTCAAAAGACTATTTGATAATTAACATATGAAATGACATCTGATTTAATTATCGTAAATAATTAAATAAGAGTCATTGATAATTAACATCTGAAATACCAAAAATGAGAATTTTTTAGATTTCAAACACCCAAATTAAATTTATGAAGTTAATTAAATATTCCTCTTTGGTTTTTCACCATGTATATATTTTTTTAGTTTTTTAATTAGCTCAACCTTGTGGAGTTTTCGGGTGATTACACTTAATTAAAGTTCTCGATGAGAATACCCAGAACATATGACCAAAAGTTTGTTTTTAAATATAATCAAGCAAGCAGACAAGGAGAGAGGATGTCTCATGATGGCTGCGAACAAAAATGGAAACTACATTACCTACTAATAGTATCTACTAATAATATAACTTTAACCTATTAGCATGAACTACAAATGTTTTTCTTCGATTAGCAATAGTACAATTAACACCTTTAACTTTAACTACTTTGTATGGACCGATCCACTGTGTGGTCCTCTTCTAACAGATTCATCTTTAAGTAACACTTGATCGCCTACTTTAAACAATTGTTCTTTATGAGAGGCGGTCTTATCATATTGTTCTTTGTTTTTAACCTTAGCTTGTTTCAGTTTTGTTCTAGCTAACTCGTAACTGTTCTGAAGCTTCTGCTTTAGGGTTTTGATGTAATCATCATACGCGTAATTAATGTCGGTAGTTTGTTTCTGTAATATACCAGGGATGTTAGCCATCCGGCCAAACATCAACTCGTGTGGAGTATAGTTAGTTACTGAATGTGGAGTTGTATTGTAAGCAAAAGCAGCGTATGGCAACCAGACGTCCCAGTCCAGTTGGTTTTCAGACACATAATGCCTCAGATACTCAGCAAGAGATCTATGAACTCTTTCAACGAAGTTAGCTTGAGGGTGGAATGCACTAGTATGTAGTTTCCTAATCTGGAACAGGCGACATATTTTCTTAAAGGTATCGCTCATAAAATTAGTTCCTTGATCGGTTAAAATGGTTTGAGGTATACCGAAAACACAAACAAATTTCGTCACAAATGCTTCAGCTACGGTTTCTGCATCTTGTTGCTGTAGGGGAATGGTCACTAAATATTTCGATAATTCATCTTGGCATGTTAAGATGTATTTGTTTCCGAGAGAACTCTCAGGAAACGGCCCTACAAGATCTAAAGCGCATTTCTCAAATACTACATCAGGAGTGGTGGTCAAAACCATAGGAAGTTTGACATTAGGTTGGGTGAGTTTGTTCTTTTGACACGACTCACATTTCTTTATGTATTCTTCGACATCGGTGTTTAGTCTTTTCCACGATTTTGGATCGATATTGTTCAATTCTAAGTACGATTTGATTTTAGCTATAGTTCGATGAATACCTTGGTGTCCACCGGTAGGAAGGTTGTGAAACTCTTTCAAAATCCTACTCTTTGTTTCTTCGTCAAGGGTAGAAGGTTGACCTTCTGAATCGGGGTCTAAATATGCAATACGACTCAATGCATCAGCATTGGTATTACGGACACCTGCTTTATAAACAATCTTATAATTATATTCTTCTAACTTAATTCTCCATCTTAAAAGTCTACTACTAGGATCTTTTACACTAAACACCCAAAGCAAAGGTTTATGATCAGTCACAAAGGTGGTTTCCTTTCCAAAGATGTATGGGCGGAATAGTTTGGCAGCCCAAACTATCGCAAGTAATTCACGTTCGGTTGTGGAGTAATTTCTTTCAGCATTATTAAGTGTACGACTAGCGTAAGCGATTGGTTTGTCTTGGCCAATTTGGCCCTGAGACAAGATAGCTCCAATTGCGACTTCTGAGGCGTCACAGGTAATAATAAAGGGACGGCTCATGTCAGGATATTGAAGGAGAGGTGGTGATGTCAATTTTTCCTTCAAAGCTTGGAACGCTAGTTCCTGTTTGGTTTCCCACTTGAATGGAACATCTTTCTTTAACGAAAGAGTGAGAGGTTTGGCTATATGGCTATAGCCTTCAATAAATCTACGGTAATAAGAACTTAATCCTAAAAATCCACGCAATTGCTTGACATTTTTCGGATGCGGAAAATGTAACACTTTCTCAATTAAGCGAGGGTCTGGCTTCAGACCTTGATCTGTTATTTGATGTCCTAAATATGTTACTTCTTTTCTAAGAAATTCACACTTATCAGGCTGAAGTTTGAGGTTGTAGGTTCGAAACCTATCAAATACAAGTTTCAATCTTGACATATGGTCCTTTAAGTCTCTACTATAGATACAACAATCGTCTAAATACGAAAAACACTTTAATCCTTGCAATCCGGATAGAACAATATTCATCATTCTCTGAAATGTTGCGGGGGCACCGCATAATCCAAAGCTCATGCGATTATACTCGTAATGACCATATGGTGTACTGAAGGCGGTCTTACTACGGTCTTCAGGTTTAATTCTAATCTGTTGGTACGAACTGGCTAAATCCAAGGTCGTAAAGTATTTCGATTGCCCTAACTGATCTAGTATTTCTGTAATATTCGGTAAAGGAAAGCTATCTCCAATAGTAATCTGATTAAGCCTACGAAAATCTAAACATATACGAATCTTAGGTTTGCCTGATGCGTCCATCTTTTTCGGCACTATTAATACCCCCCCCCCCCCCCCCCCCCCCCCCCCCCCCCCACCCCCTTGGGGAAATTATACCTTCATCTAACATCTTGTCGATTTGATTTTGTACTTCTGCCTTATGTACCTCGGGAATACGGTACGGTTTCTGAGTCACGACTGTACCTCGTTTGTCGGGATGAATGGGGATGCTATGTTCAATCACATCAGTATAGGAGAGTTTGTCTCCCTCTAAATAAAATAAATCATGATATTCTTCACAATGCGACAGTATTAACGCTTTCTCTTCTGGATTCAAATGGTCTAATCGCAAGTTCTGCCTAAGTAATTCTAAACGCGATTTTAATCCTTTAGTTTGACTTGCACTGTCAGATTTGCTCAATGCATAAACACTATGAGATTTTGTCATATCAAGAAGTGGTTCAAAATCTAAAGAGATTGGAGGAATTTGTACGTCTACCTCATTTTCAGTCAAATTCAAAATGCTAGTAACACATTTGTTATCGGATGCTTTAACTATAGCGTCTGGCAGGAATACACCGTCTGCCAAAGTACGTTTGGACAAAAATCCTATCCCATTATTTTCAGTCTTAACTTCAATTAGCTTTTCGGTACGTGCTGGGATCTTTACTTTAGTTCCTACATCAATTTTCAATTCAGCTTGTCCGTCATACGAAATTACACAATGATGTTCAAGAAGAAAATCTCTGCCTATTATACCAGCTACATTAGGAGGTAATAAATCACTACGCATTACATGAAAAGTATGAGTCACTCTATTCTTGCCTATTTCTAATCTAAGATCTAATGTACCTAAAGTATGGGCATGAAAATTATTGAATCCATGCACTGGAGTGGAGTCACATCTATGTATCTTTCTCAACATTGACTCACGTAAATGGCTATACTTAATAAGCGATAGATCTGAGCCTGAATCTAATAACATTTCGTAATTCTTATTTAAATCCATCATTCGTACTTTAATTTTACCCTTTTCATCGATTATACTCTTAGTGGAACATTCGCATAATTGGGCGTAACGTCCAATTGTATCAGACTTAACAGAATTTCGATCAGGTTTCTGAGGTGGGGACACCTTCGTACAATTATCACTCGTTTGTTCAGTGGAACAAAGGAAAATCTTCTTAACATTATCATTCTGATTTCTATTACTATCAAAACGTTTCTCTAATTTAACTCTGGAGGAGTTGTGTCTCGATAAACAACATAAAGACTTATTCTTGCTACAAGATTTTGGCTTGGTGCTGTGGTCAGCACGGCATTTCTCTTTCAATTCACAATCATGCGTGTCAAAGGCGGGATGACGACGCGGTGAGACATTATTCGGGTTTGGTCGCAGAGAAGGTTTGCGCGGTGTACGGCGCTGAGGACACACATACACTGGGCGACGCGGCGAAGGACTACGCGCTGAGCGATGTTGAGTGCGACGCGGAGAATGACTATGCGATCGGCGACGCTGAGTGCGACGCGGAGAATGAGTACACGCTGGGCGATGACACTGAGGATGGCGCGGAGAAGGATCTCGCGCTGGGCGACGCTGAATGCGACTCGGGGAACGGCTTCGCGTTTTGCGGCACCGAGAACTACGCGGAGAAGGACTGCGCGTTTGGCGGTGATGAGAACAACGCGGAGAACTATTGTTCTTTCGGGTACAAACATGGATACGTTTCTTCGCGCAAGTATGGGCACGCTTTTCACGACAATGATAGGAGTGTGTACAACGTAAAACACAACAAGAATTGGAATCCTCTAATTTGTCACTATTTTCACTACAATGTTTATCATGCGGTTCTTCATGCGAGTCTACTGAATGATCACAATCTTCTAAACAATGAACCTTTTTCCTAAAATTTCTCCTATCCTTACGGGAATGAGAAGAGTTATGAGAATCTCTAGATTTACTTTCAGAATGCTTTTTCTGGGAAAATTTCCTATTTCCTTTCTTCTCTGACTTATGGTTATGATTTGAAGAATTTGCCCTATCTTTATTCTTAGAATCTAATGGCTTTCGTCTCTGAGACAATATGTGCGATTCTTCAACTAGAGCGAAATCTACTAATTGAGCGAAACTATCATTTTCTGTACTTTTACCACGAATTACTGTTTGAATGCGGGGATCGCTAATTCCCTGGACAAAAGATGCTTTTGTCAAATGATCAATAAGTGAATGAGCACCAGCTCTTTCAGTTTCACGACATATTTTCGAAGCAGCAGCTTTCAGATCAGCTCGAATTGTATCTAACTTGCTAGCCCATGAGCTAATACCCTCATTTTTGCCTTGCCTGGCAGAAAACAATAAACAAGCATAATAATCAATAGATCTATGTGTAGCATAATTCTCTTCTAAAATTGTCTTAACTGCTTCCCAAGTATCTACGTTCAATCTAACTAAAATACGATTTCTAGGTTCTCCTAAAATTTTCGACTTAATAAACTTCAATAATACAGGTTTGTCACGGGGGTTAACTAACCCTTGAGCAATTTCACAACTATCAATAAATTGCCTCAACTTAGAACGATCTCCTGTAAATGGTTCTGCAATAACCTGAATTGCCTGAGAAACTTTAACATATTCTGGCTGTACGTTACTTCCGTCAGCTTCTGCCATGATTAAAAAATTCAAATTACGTTTCTATGTGGAAACAACAAGTTAAATAAATGAATGAACCTCTTAGATTTGCGAAAACTCGAAGGTTTGAGCAATAATGGTTTCTGAGATGAATTTCTCACTTAACCTAACTAAATCTAAATTCGCGATGAGTTTATCACCTGTATGGGGCTTTAAATGCCTAATTTCAACACTAAAATGCACTGCACTTATTTAAACACTAATGAACTGAAATCACTAATGTGCGTTTGGCGTCACGACACAGTGAGCAGGATGTTTTGCTGATTGATGGCCAGTCAAACAACAAAAGCGTCCTTTTCCCTTTTTCGCTTCCGCCAAGGAGGATGGAATGAAAGTTAAACAGATGGAAAAACTTTCAGCACACAATAAATACCACACATGCAAAATGCACATGCACAAAACACAGTTCACTTAAATAACAAACTGGTATCAAAGTTTACGATGTCACGATTATTCCTGATATCCTAAGGCTGTGCAAAAAGTTCACGATATCCTAGGTTGTTCAAGATATCCTAAGTTGTTCAAGATATCCCACAAAGCTGACACCAAATTATGTGGCGGGCCGGCGGTATGCGTTTGCGTAGACCGGCACCCACACAAGAGAGTTTTGTAATTTCCCAAAATACTTCTATTTAGTCAACCAAAGTTTCTGCAAAACACCAACTATAACTCGAGCGGTAAAGTTATACTGGAAACAGGAACTCAGCTAACAAAACAGTCTGAAGAATCTTAGTATTACACGGTAGCGTTGGCCGTGGCCAAGACTTATCTTCTAATGGAAACAATGGAATCGTTATCCTGATTAAGGTTTTATAACCAAACAATCCTTTGGGATATCTCTTGAAACAAAACTCGACAAATATGTTCCTTGCAGTAAGCCTGCAGTTTATTGGCTCTAAGCAAATTACAAGAACCAGAGCCGGGGCGATAGTGTAAGTACTGTGTCTATATATAAGAGAGTTTAACTTACGTGGCGACGTTCCAATAGGTAGTAAAAATAACTCACTGAATGTCACTGAATAAAACAAACTAACTGTAGCACTTTTCACAAATAAAACAAAACTGCACTAGACTGGGAGGGCACGAATCAGTCCTAGTGGGTAGGTAGGTAAGAGGTATACTATTTGATCTACCGGTCTGCGAACAGACATCAAATAGGGTAGGCTACCAGAGGTTAGGAACAGGTTACCGTTTGATCTACCGGTCTGCGAACAGACATCAAACAGGGTAGGTGTAAAGGTTACCGTTTGATCTACCGGTCTGCTAGGCAGACATCAAACAAAGTTGGTTACCAGAAGGAATTAAGGTTACCGTTTGATCTACCGGTCTGCGAACAGACATCAAACAAGGAAGGTGTAAGGGTTTACCGTTTGATCTACCGGTCTGCGAACAGACATCAAACAGGGAGTCACTATTTGATTACCGGTGCGTTTTAGGCCAGCTAAGCAATAAACTTAGAGTCTGTCAAAACACACATCAAATAGGGGTGCGACAGAACTTTAGCCGTCAACTTCCTAAGCTTGCCAGCAGTTTCTGGAGCGAGTCCGGGCTGAAGCGAAACTTGCGGAAGTAGATTGCCAAGTTCGGAAGGAGGTAACTTTAGCCGTCAGTTTCCTAAGCAGACCAGCAATTATGGGAGAACCCTGGCTGAACCGTCTTGCTTTCAGAAACAGATTGCCAAGTTACTGTGAGGATTAGGTATGGTAGTACTTTGACCGTCAGTTTCCTAAGCCGACCAGCAATTATGGGAGAACCCTGGCTGAGCCATCGAGCTTTCAGAAACAGATTGCCAAGTACTGGGTAAACCAAGGTAGTGAGGTAGGTAACCAAGAGATTGAGTAGGCAGGCCTCCGTAGAGGCAGAGAGGTTGGAAGGCAGAAGGATGGACAACTAGAGACTTCTTCGTGATAAGTTCCTGAACTGAAACGTGCCTAACGAATTGCGTACTCCTCGTAGCCTGCACGTCTCTGAGGGGTTCAGGAGAGGGACGTTGTCCGACGAGAGAGGCCAAAACATGCGTTTTTAAGGGCCTCGGTCGGAGGTGCAAGCGGCACCAATGTACGGTCTGTGTGCAAAATAGTAACGTGTGCAAACGTTGCACGAAGACCGTAAGGTCAGAGGTTGAGCATGCGTGGAGACCTAAAAAGTACCTAGGGCGGAGCCCGAGGGGGACCAGTATCCTGAAAAGAAAGATTATTGGCTTTGCACACGATTTCGGGTGCAGATGACCTCGGAAGAGTTCCACTCTGAGGGGTGGAGCGACTAGCTATTGGAACGAGCCATGCCATTAACATCTAGATTGGCTAGTACAAGGTGCCTTGGGTGGAGCCAGGCAAAAGATAAG
This sequence comes from Thermobia domestica, assembly GCF_964235325.1. Lineage (NCBI taxonomy): Eukaryota > Metazoa > Arthropoda > Insecta > Zygentoma > Lepismatidae > Thermobia > Thermobia domestica. The sequence continues at coordinate 260,114,333 of NC_137456.1, forward strand.
ATTTTGTGTGTGCGCATGCGTGTGCGTGTGATGTGTAGTCCTTGAGTTTAGGTGTGTGAGCCCCTTTCTCTGGAAGAATGAGATTACATCGAGATATTACAGAGAATGGTACAAATAGTATCTTAAACTATAAACATATACTAAACATAAAAGATTTCAAGTAATAAACTTGAAAGGTTTTATACATAATGAACTCAAGACCCTTCAACAGTTTATCTTACTTGTTTTTCGACCAAAGACACACATATATATTTAATGTTCTGAAGAACGAAAAAGAATCTTCTTTCAGAAGCAAAAATGACATTTTAAAGATACACAAACTATATGGGTTTTCTTAACAGTATTCTACCACTAATAATAATAATCTAACTTGTTAAAAGACTACATCAATATAGAAAAAAAACTAAGCTTCTGTATCGAACCAGAAGGGGAGAATGTTTATCTTAACTGCTGTTGACCTATAGGTCAGAAAGGGGGAACTCGGTGAAGGCAGACAGGATGTCTGGTTTCCAGCTAGGAAAAAAAGAACACTCAACACGAATTTGTATTTTAAAAGAAGTAAATGAAATACGAATTCTGTTGCAGTTTTAAAAAAAATAAAAAGAAAAGAAATAATTATTCGCAAAAAATAGTTTGCGAATTTGCGGCACTACACTTCGTACTTATGTAAATGATATACTCTGGCCCTCAATCCTTTGCAGAAGTTGGCAGAAGTTTTGCACTAAGAGGGAGGACCATAATCACAAAGATATTGAAAGAAATGCCTTTTAATCACAAGGAAAAATTACTATAAAATAGAATGCCGACAGCAGTTTGACTGATAGCCTCTGGAGATAAAATGTTTGGTTCCTTTTCCGAGAGTTGCTCCTTCTAATATACTCTAAACAAGGATTTGTTTAGCTGGACCGTACTAAATGTCCAAATGATAAAATTCGATAAATTACAAGTTGTTACACATTACAATATATGAATTACAGTTTATTTAATTTTAGTATCGGAACCATGTTCGAGTTTGAATCTGAAATTTATCATATTCTTTGTTCCAAAATCGTTTAAAGTTAACGTTTCTTTTTAATACCAAAATTATACAAAATATGGATCTACAAGTTGAAGTCCGTTCATTGATTGGTTAGCGTTGCTGTTCAACACAGGTGCTATGTGAGACGTGAATCTACATCGTAATGTGAGATCCAATTCTCATAAACAATCATCGGGTTGGAGCCTAGTGATGAAAATTTTCCGAATCATAAAAGCATACTCTATTTATTCCTATATCGTCGTTTAGCCGTAGAATTTATTTGTAATAAATATTGTCTGAAAAAAGTTTCATGAAGTGAAAATCTAAAACGATTCTTCATTTCTGCAAAAATGTTTCAAAAACTTCAACATATTCTTCCCTCAGAATTTACCTTTGACCTCACAAAATCATATTTCGTCAGTTTAATATGCGTAAGATTAAGTTTTCTCATAGCTTTAAACACAATAAAATCAAAGCATTTCTTCTTATTTTTTGTTACAAAAATAATCTTCATAAGGAACTTTTACATCGTTATATCATTACTTAGGCAGGCCTATATGTGAAGAAATAGTGGAATTTTCTGTTTTTGAAATAATCCATAAATTTACAAAGGTTTTTTTCACTTTCTTGTTACATTTTAAACAATAGGATTGGATATTTGTACTCTACGAACTCTACGAACGAGGATATTTGTCAATGTTCCCTGCACTTCACACACACACACACACACACAGAGAGAGAGAGAGAGAGAGAGAGAGAGAGAGAGAGAGAGAGAGAGACTATGTAAATGTTTATTGCCAACTCGAAATATTAAAAAAAATTCCGCGTCCCGAAAGCTAATTGGAAAATTATAATTTGTTGCTGTCTAAATTTATTCTACAGAAATTCAATTTTATATGTGAATGCGTAGTTAAATGTAGTAGATTTTTTTCCACCTAACATCACTACACATAATATTCAAAATTATCCGATCCATGAAAATTCCTTTCACTTGTTTCTATAGAGCAATAAAACTTCCTGATTCATAAAAAGTTGTTTTAGTTTTTTCTTCAAAATGATAAAAATTTTCCGACTTATAACAAGTATTTAAATTTCAATTTTTCCATACACGACAGAAAATTCTTCGGTTCATGAAAAATTGTTTCACTTGTTCCTACATAGTACCGAACATTTTCTGAGCCATGAAAATTTTCAGATTCTTTAAACGACCTTCCACTTTTTAACATTTCTATACATGAATTCTATCAATTTTATGGCTAACGAGGAATTGTTACTTGATCATTGATATTTGTTTAGAACGGAAAATTTTCCGGAAAAATATAGCGGAAAATCTTTTGTAATGGAAAATTTTCAGCAAAAAAAAATTCCACCTCACATCACTAATGGAAACCTGGTCTTTCGTACCGAAGGAGAATACTCTAACTATATAGCCAAGGGGGACCTCTACATCTGGAATTCAAACAACACATGTACTCTTATTGAAGATCAACTTCAAAACGTAGCACAGTGTTACAAAGTCATGTTACGGGTATATATTAAGGGGGTTATACCACTAAATCTTTTAAGATATGTTACTAAATTCCGAATGTCCTTACTAATGCTTTCTTTAATTTAATAGTACATTCAGTACCGGTATTTCTCAAGAATTAGGATTTTAGCTTTCGATATTTCTTGACTCATTGTAATAACTTAAATAATTCAGACTACATGAATGGTATACTAATGTAGAAAACCCTTAAGAACTTATATTGTTTGTTACTACATTGTATTCGGAAGAAAAATCACATAAATTTTTGCAAAAAGTTCATTGCAAGGAGAGAGAGATACTTAAAAAGCATGAACTGAAACTATACTAGCGCCAGAGAAAAAACTTAACGCCGTAGTCTGCCACAGACGTTACAATGTTATCATAGACCCACATCTGCGTCATCATCACGACAAACAATACTTTAAGAAAGTGGCTAGAAGATACACCTTGGAAATGAAGTCAAGGAAGAGGAACTTCATAAATACTCTGCTTTGCACGGTATGACAACGACAATGACTGAGCAGTAATTGAATTTGCAAGTGCACAAGCGATCAACCACCAAGCAAACAAAAAAAAAAAAAAAATCGCACGCTATCAGGAAATGCTCACAAGTCTTTACGCATGCTGTTATTACTATTATTATTTAAGGTGAGAATTTCTTTGAACGCCTTCTTTAAAACAATAGTTATAGTTATTATTTACTGTGGACACAGCTCTTCTTGAAGATGCTCGTCACACTTAACATTATAATCTTTATACAGTGATTGAGCTCTTAGCTATTCGTTGGCGTATAGTCTCGGGCGCAAGAGACTCGAGTTCGATTCTTAGTGTGGAACTCATACTTTTCGCATCCCAGTGAAGCTGTAGATCAACGTCACATATGGCCTTGGCGCTAGAAGAAACGCTAAACTTCAATTTAGCCAACTAAGATACATTTATTTATTCACTCATCCAGAGATCTCCAAAACTGTTTGGTCTGGGAAACAGCACAAATAATCTCCTTGTACCCTACGCTATCTATAGAGTGTGATTCTGTGAGATGCGAACCTCAAAGGGAAGAAAGTGAGGCTTGATTTTTCCTCCAGATCTTCGAAGCTATCACATTAGTTAACTAGAATTTATGACGTTAGACACTTGTCCTTAGGTCATGCCTGTGTTGTATTTCTGAGCTAAATTTCCCACCAAATATCAAAACGACATTTCCTTCGCACCATCCTAATGACCTGGAGATTAAGATTACATGTATGAAGACCCAAAGGATGATACTGAAAACGTGTCCATGAAACTAATTTTTTTCCAAATATTTTCGAATTTGCACCAATTATCTAAGAGAGAGAAAGTAGAAGTAGAGTTCTTGAATAAAAATGTGATAGACATTAAATATTGTGCAACTCATGAAATTAAATTCGGAAAGATAAGGATTAAATTTTGATGAATTGCCAAAGACACCTCACAGATCAATGCCTTGCTTCCCCATCGTGTTTCTCCCATTTACTGGCGAGTTCCTTGTTTGCCGAACCAGAAGAAAACAGTTATTATTTCTCACACACTCGTCCTTTTGAAACAATTGGACAAAAACTGATTACTAATGACTTAGTGCGGACTTAGTGCAAAAAAAAAAAAAAAAAAAAAAATGTCGACTCAATGCAGGGAACTCGTGTTAATATTCACTTCAAAATCTTTTGTTGCCGAGAATTTAATCGAGAAATTCTAAACTTAAAATATATAAAACGATAATTATCCTTGTGCTTTAGACCCACTATGGCGAAATATGGTCGCTTATTCTGAGGGAAAAACGTAGACTGAGTGTTTGAGAATAAAATTCTGAGACAAATATTCTGTCCCAAGAGGAACGGAAATGTGGAAGGGCGGAAACTTCATAACGGGAACTACATAATTTATACGTTTATTAATTATTGTTAGGATCATCAAGTCTAAGAGGCTTAGGTGAGCAGCTCATGTAGCCAGAATGGAAGAAGGTAGGAACTCTTTCAGTTTTAACGGGAAATCTAATCGAAAAATGACCATTCCTAGGCGCAGATGGGAGGACAATATTAAAATAGATGTCGCAGGGATAGGAATACAAAGCAGAACCTGGATCCAGCTGGCCAAGCACAGAAGTCAATGGAGAGCTTCTGTGAACACTCCATTAAACCTCTAGGTTCCATAGGTTTAGAGTTAGTTAGATGACTTACTGCATTCCACTATTAGCAAATTTAATGAATGTATTTGAGCATTATATAAACAATAAATTAGGATTGCTCTTCTTCAGATAGGTTTGGAGACCAATTAAATATTTATACCATGTTACTCGCGCCATCGAAAGAATAACTTGTAACATCAGCAGTGTGTTGTGTAAATCTGTACTCTACAAACTGCGCTTGGCCAGTTCCTAAAGTGCTTCTCATATTGCTTGACCCACTACACATAAATCTAGTGACAGCTCTTTCACTTGTTCATAATTTGTATACTCCGCATTAAAAAATTGCGATAGCTAACGCCGCGCAGTTAGGCCACCCAATATACACCTTCTTATCCCATAATCGTGTCAGGTAAAGAGACCTCCTCTCTCTCCTGTTTCTTCTCTCCCATACTAAAATTAGCTAACAACATGAGCGCAATTCTTATTTCAAACCACACACGTATTAGTTTCGATAAAATGAAATAACAAAACCGTGACGAAACAAGATTCACAAGTTGATGTAGGGAGAAACTGAAACACACACAATGAAAAACTGAAACCAATGGATGTCTATTACATAGAGATCCAGAAATGAAGCAGAGAGCGAGAGGAGAGGAGAGAAGAAAAAGAAAAGGGAGAACAGATAAAACTATGGAATTCAAACGTAGTAAGAAAAGAAACTAACATTATAAAGTTTCATTTCCAGAAATCCAACAGGAACTTAGAAATAACGTTTGTTTTTACATATTTTTTTTTTCAGAACTATTCTAATATATAGAGAATGCTTTAGACATTCATTATGTCACTTTCACAATGGATAGCATACTCAATTTTAACTAGAAATGTAGGTCTCCGAGACACATCTAGGATAATGTCAAAAGTTTAACACACATGCTTTGTTTCCGGTGGTTCGATTGCAAATTCGGTAGTGTTCATTGGACGTGCTGATCCAAAATATTTTCTAATATACCCAGTAGATAGCGTTGGTCATATCCTCCATTTCAGACTACTAATGCAAATTGAACGAAAAAGAAAAAAACGAAAAGAAAAGAAAAGAGAAAGAAAGAAAGAGAAAACTGAAGAGATCTAGGTTACTGCTAAATTTTTATAAGAAATACCCTATATTAGAACTTCAAACTGTATCGTAAAGAAAAGTTACAAATGTTGGAAAACAAAAGTTTATGTTCCTCATAAATGTAGTAGATTTCAAATTTCAGGGTTTGAACCCAAGACCTCATGCACCAGAGGTGAACGCTCTACCACTGAGCCACCGCGGCCCCTACATATAAACAATTATATAGTAACGAAACTGTTACCTTAGTAACCGGATCACTGTCATGAAAACAGATAAATAAACATTTCTACGCTACCTAACAACTAAAAAATATACATTCACACTACAACATTACTCATGACATCGATTAATATTTTGTGGGGACGCGGTGACTCAGTGGTAGAGCGTTCACCTCCGGTGCTTGGGGTCCCTGGTTGGATCCCAGCTCGCGCCGTGTGGACTTTGTGGTGGACAAACGTCGTGCTCGTGGGTTTCCTCGGGATTCTCCCGTTATCTCCCACTTTCTTCATTCCACCATTTCACTTATCTCTTATCATGACCGTCTCCTTTAGCCTAACCGGCATAACCGTGGGATGTAAAACTTAAAGATTTCATTTCATTTCGATTAATATTTTCTTCTAATATACACCGTATAGCTAGTGCCAGTTAAAATAGCAACTTTGATCTAAATCATAAAATAAACAATTTAAATACACGTTATCGCTGTAAATTTGTCTTTTGCATTCTCTTTGTCTTCAATATAGTTTAGCTGCTCTTCCCACTATAATGGCAGAGAACACGGTGGCTCAGTGCTATACCACCTACCTCTGGTGTGTAGGGTCCCTGAGAAAAAAATGTATGTGGCGCACGTAAAATTGTATGTTACATTTGTAAATCCTTTAGTTTTAGGACTTAACGTACAGCAAACGTATGACTGAAAACGCATGTTTTATAATACTTTCTGTATAAGTGTTCCATCTGTACATACTTTCCGTATGAAACAATATAGTCCGTCAGGATCTCACATACAAATGGACGTATATAATATAGAGCTGACGAAGGTAATATACATATATGTATGTAATATAGGGAAAACTGTTAGATATCAAGCATCCTCCAACGGCATGATGTAACATCTAAGTGCAGTGCCTAGAATATGTAGCATCAGATAACGTAAGCTCCGTACTGATTTCTGTAGTAAACATGAGGATTCCGTATAGACTATTTGTACAATATACTGCTGTCCGGAGAACGGATTTTTCTCAACGTAGTTCGATTCCCTGCCGCGTAAGTTTGTGGTGGACAACGTTGTGTCCGTGGGTTTTCTCGGGTTCTCCCGTTTCCTCCCACATTCTCATTCCACCAACTGTTTCATCACCATTTACTTGCCTTAATCATCCTCATTCCTTAGCCTAAAGAAGGGCACCATCGTGGGACGTTAATCTGATTTTTTTTCTTTCTTTTCATTTCGAATATAATGACATTTAAAAAAAAAATCACAATTCGTCTTACATTTGCACGTTGATACTGAGAAAATGTTTTATAGCCTTTTGGTGACTAAACATTTTATATGTTTGTAATTCGTATGCACTGTACGGTGGTAAACAGAAAATTTACGATATATAGGTACTAATGTTCCCTGAAAATTTATCTGAACGATATATGGGTACTGATGTTTCTCTCAAAATTCGATTAATTCAAATAGCCCGTTATTTGCATTTACGAATAAGAAAGTGTCACTTGATGACGTGGCGGACAAATGCGACGAAATGGCATTCGAAGTATACAATCATTGTCTCTTACGCACCTGTATACACTAGGGATGGCCAAAAATTTTCGGATCCGGATATCCCGGATCCAGTGAGATCCGGATCCGGATCTTGCCGGATCCGGACCTAGATCCGGATCTCGGATCCGAAACTCAGATCCGGATCTCGGATCCGAAACTCAGATCCGGATCTCGGATCCGAATCTCAGATCCGGATCTCGGATCCGAACCTCAGATCCGGATCTCGGATCCGGATCCGAAATTCGGATCTCGGATCTGGGTCCGGATCTCGGATCTGGATCCGAAATTCGGATCTCGGATCTGGATCCGAAATTCGGATCTCGGATCTGGATCCGAAATTCGGATCTCGGATCTGGATCCGGAACTCGGATCTCGGATCTGGGTCCGGATCTCGGATCTGGATCCGAAACTCGGATCTCGGATCTAGATCCGAAATTCGGATCTCGGATCTGGATCCGAATCTCAGATATTGATTCGTATCCAAACCTACATCTGAAATTGTGATGATAAAATTGAATATCTAAAATTCGTCAAAACTTTTTTCGGATTCACTAATATAGTAGGATGCTGTGCTTTTAAATGTTTCCATAACACGTTTGTGCTACCTTTGTTCTTTATGTTATTTTAACCTTGCAATATTTACTTTCTTATATAAACTTTCTTATTTTCTCATATACAAATGAAATATCTTTTAGATAAGACCCTTCTAATCGCAGGAATACTGGACAAAACAAACTCTTTATTAATAGTAGTTTCTGACTCACTAGAGTCCAACCATCAACAAATCTTTCACTTCGAAGGTACAACAAAAAATATAGTCTGGTTGGCGTGGAACAACAGTAGATCTTTAAACATACACACGAGAATTTCAGGAGAGCGATATGGTTGTGTAGTATTATTAGTATTAATAAAAGTGTTCGTTGTACGACTTTATTACCTAACTTATGGCTTGCCCTTCTGAGGTCAGGAGTTTGTTGAAGGAGTAAATATAAAAGAGACTTCTGTTATTTCTTCTTCACCCTCCAGGTTTCTTTAATCATACATTGGAGGACGTAACCAAAACATATCCATGCATCGTATCATTGAAGCGTTTTTTGTTTTGTATATTAGTGTTCAAAAATATTTAACATATTCGCATTTGTTCATGTGATCTCAGGTTCAATTCTCGGTGGAACATACATGAGATAATTGAAAGCTGAAACAATATGAAAATGGTATTTAAAAGTCAGGAAATTAATATTAAAACTTTAGCTATCTATTGTGACTGTAAGGCTATAGTTAAATTAACCCACACGTTTCGTGAAGATATATTAAGTCGTTATTGTTTATTTACTATAAGCTACCAGATACATCCTCAGAGGCCACTTTACACTGTAATAATCAACAGATGAAAACATTGGGAAAGGAATGGAAGGAAGGTCTCCAGAGCCTTAGATCAAGGTACTAATCTAGCATTTGCCCAGTATAACTGAGGAACAACCCTGGAAAATCCTCAGTCAGGATAGCTGGTCTCCGAATTCGAACTCGGTATAATCCAATTGCGAAGCAAGAATCCTAACAAGTAGCCTGAGCTCACTCCGTATTATTATTATTATTATTTAATTAACGTAATGTTCTAAAATTAGTGCAAATTAAACCCTACTTTCTTTATTGCTGATGATATAGTTAATAAGCCTACATGAGACATCAGTCTCCCATTACATAGGCCTTGCTCAAGAAAGAATACCAGAACTGGAATTCAGGAAGCGGGGGTGAAGAGATTAATGAGGATGAGGAAACTATGTGCGATGCAAAAACTGAGAAATTATGACTTCATCACAGATATATTCACTTACATACGTCAATTAATATTTCTCTGATACAGGGCACTCTACTTTCTATAGTGGCAGGGAAATGGCCCGCTTTTGTAAACGAACACATTAAGCACGTGCATATAGGCACAATATCCGTGCAAAGAAACATATGTAAAACTAGAAAAAAAAATAGGGAAAGCGAGGGGAAAGTGATAAAACGCCATTCAGCTTTTCTTTTTTTTTTAAAAAAAAAAAGCTGAAAATAACTTAGAGCTACGAAAGACGCGAGGCGAATTTTATTGAAATGATTGTTTTTTCTTAGTGATTAGCTGTGCTAACTATGAATATGAATTAAAAAGAAAACAAGTAGCTAGCTCTGAGTTTCGCAAACTGGTTGAAAAGAAAATATTGGATAAAATTTAATAATAAAGAAGGCATTTATGATAATTAAAACAAATTAAATTCTTGGCACGACAGTCCTTTGGTTCCTACCATCGGGCTTACGTTCATTTGAAGCGGGATTTGAATGCAAGACATTTACAGTAAAAGGATCCACAGCCTAATGCCGCAGACCACTCGACTATGGCTGTCGGGTTTTCTCGGCTAATCTGTAGCACATTTACAGTAACTGATTATTTTAAAAGTTGCTCCTAAATACTGACAATCTAAGTTTTATGTATCAAATATTTCCTGCGATAATACCATACACTCTCTGACTCCTATAGACGAAAAGCTATAGTTACCCACATTATCTAATACAGAAATAAGTTCTGATTCTCTAATAGCTGCTGATGGTGATAGTCAAGGTTCACCGAAGCATGATCCCAAACCCGTCACTGGAACGCCTGAAAAGTCATTGTGGGTAAGTGAATTGCCCACTTGTCAGGATGAAGGGCGATGGTGATGTGAAATGCAGGGCTGTCAGAGGTACTACTTATAATAATTGGATTTGTAATATTCTATGTTGCCGTAAATCCTCTTCAAGAAGATAACTGTTAATTTTAGCTTTGAAAATGTTACATAAAGAGTTTTATTGCTATCATTAGGTTGCATATAAATCTCTTTATTCCGGAATTATCGGATTTATTTTACCGCTTAACTTTCACATCTCTTCTGATTTACGAATATTTAAATCACGATTATCCCCTTAAGGTCAATTAGTGATATTTTAACTTATTTCGAACCAACTATGTATATGGCTAGTCTTGTTATATGGGAATAATTGAGACTAGAAGCAGTCTACAGGCTACGTTCAAAAGAATCTTGTCCGACCTCCTGATAAACCACGTCTTTCAGCAAGGTGAATTGTGGCAATCCGATACTAACATGAGGAAATCTTCCGGTTCAAATGAAAGCTTCCATAAGAATCAGCACCCTAATCAGTGGTATGTGCCTTGCTAATTTTTCTCCAATGTGAAAGTACCTAACTTTATTGTTAAAAATGAAAAGGTTTTTATTTCAAACAAGTTGTCATTACAGTTTTCATATTTGAACACAACACTCATGAAAAGTCATGTTAAAGCGCGACTTACTCCTGAAAAAGAATATTTATCTGTTTTTAATTTCTCATGTTCCTCAAACTACATGCGGAATTAGTGCAAGTGCCTTCCGCTCGCATTACCTAGGTACAAACGCAATGGCGTATTTAGGGGAGAGGCTTCCGGGCTTAAGCCCCCCCCCCCCCGAAATCTTACTTACTATAGTAAACTATATGAAATATCTTGCAGAATTTTCACATTTTCAGGCAAAGCCTCCCCCCGAAAGTTAGCAAAGCCTCCCCCCGGAACAAAATCGTAAATACACCACTGTACAAACGGCTACGATCTTGGTACTAGCACATGTTTCGGTTTCCAGATCTCAAATATTTATATTTCACCTGATTCTATGTATGAATCCGAAATTTCAAATCTAGATAAGAGGCACCAAAATTCATAGTTTATTCTCGGTGCTCATATTGTGATTTACTAAATAATTATTAAATCTAATTGTAGGGTATACATTTGATATTTTGAGCAGACTGAGCAAGATAAATTTACGTAAAAAGTAGTCAATACTTGTCTTAACTGTTTATGTTTTCTTAACTGTCAATGAAATAGGTGCATTGAGGAATTTTAAATATTCATCTCGGTCCTGCAACCGAGTGGAACTAGATTCGACATTTGAGCTCTCATCCGGATCATTTTTTTTTCTTAAGTAAGCCAAACATTTGATCTTTAGAGTAGAATGAAGGAAACAAATAGACTTGTCAATATTCGTCTTAATTTTCTGTTCTCTTCTTCACTGTCAGGACTTCGCGAAATTACTTTCGGCGAATTTTAGATATTCATGTTTATCATAATTTGGATGGGATGTGGGTTTGGATAAGAATCAAGATTCGAGATCCGGATCCAGATCCGAAATCCGAGATCCGGATCCAGATCCGAAATCCGAGATCCGGATCCAGATCCGAAATCCGAGATCCGGATCCTGATCCGAAATCCGAGATCCGGACCCAGATCCGAGATCCGGATCCAGATCCGAAATCCGAGATCCGGATCCAGATCCGAAATCCGAGATCCGGATCCAGATCCGAAATCCGAGATCCGGACCCAGATCCGAGATCCGGATCCAGATCCGAAATCCGAGATCCGGATCCAGATCCGAGATCCGGACCCAGATCCGAAATCCGAGATCCGGATCCAGATCCGAGATCCGGATCCAAAGGATCCGGACCCAATCAGATCCGGATCTTCGGATCCGGCCAGATCCGGATCCGGCCATCCCTAGTATACACTTCTGTAAATATATGCACTCACACATCTTTGGCATCTCATTTGCTGTTTACATAACATTATATCAGACCATAAAAGTAAGTGTTACAAATCACCTTACTAAGAAAATATTCACATTCCCACCAAATGTTAAATAAATGGATAATGATCAAAACACCAACATTTTACACAAGCAACGAACTCAAACCTGAACGATATATAGGAACATGGCGCTGCTGCACATTGTAAAGGCACAATGAGAGTTTTTCTTATTGTCATTCCAAAGTCCCTTCAGACCAATAGACCTGGTCTTTCCTACGGATAATCATAAAATACACCAACATTTGAAAAATACTGTAATGAGTTCAGAGTATAGTAATGTTCGTTATAAAAATACATCCTGTGCAATCCTTGGTGACAATCCTTTTGAATATTCAGCGATCTCTGTAACAGAGATTTCTCTTCCATCCGCTAATAATCTGTTTTATCTAGTCTGACGTGTTACAGATAGTTCTTAGGACTCTATTAATAAGGATCAGGAGCTACTCACGCATCTTGTGTTACCACCTTATGCACCTATAAATGTGTTCACACACCTTACACGCTGAACACACACGTATATACTGTATATATATATATATATATATATATATATATATATATATATATATATATATATATATATATATATATATATATATATATATATATATATATATATATATATATATGTGTGTGTGTGTGTGTGTGTGTGTGTGTGTGTGTTAATATATACTCGCGTCGATAAGGCTACTACCAGTGGTGTATTTAGAGGTGGCTATCAGGCTGAAGCCCCCCCCCCCCGAAATTATTTTTTGGTATTATACGTACAACACAAATGCTTCTTACTGGTTCTCAAGCCCCCCTCCCCCACACCGTCCGAAACAAAATCCTAAATATGCCACTGGCTACTACTTACCACAACCAGTGGGGGCTGAATTTATTTTCCCCTCATTCAAAACTACTAACGGAAATTTTATCTGAGGCTGTGGACTCCCACGAGGATTTAAACCCGTGAGCTTGGACACCGAATGTAAGGGTTTTAGCCATAAATCTACAGGGTAGACTCTTGTACGTGGTCTCTCTCGTGTGGTTTAGACATTAATGGCAGTGCCGTGCCTCGGAAAATCAGCACCCAGGCCGAGTATACGACGGCGTCCTCGCATACATATAAGTAAGGTCGACAGACCAGCCGCGAAGCACCACCATGGTTGTCACGAAACGTAAGAAAATTTTCAAAAAACAAACCCGGTTTTTCCTTGATTTTGAGCATTTTTTATTACTTTTTCCCTTCCATTTCATATATGTGCACATGCATTTTCCTAACATAAGTAACCCTACAGAACTATTTCCTAAACCAGGAAGAGGATTTAAGTACATACTAGTTTGTGCTGATATGTTGACAAAACTAGTGAAATTAATACCTTTATTCCTGTTTATCTAAAATATTCCAAATAATTTTTTCTCTCTCTTTTTTCTTTCCTTCTTTTTTTTACTTTTTTCCTCCCGAATTTTGCACCCCCCTTACTTCGGTGCCCGGGGCTGAGGGCCAGCTGGCTTCCCACCACCACCACGACACGGCACTGATTAATGTTGAAAAGATAGTTAACTGAAAATGATCTAAAAACTAGTTATTTAACTGAAAATGATCTAAAAACTGGCTACCTAACATATGCGTATAATATAATACAGAAAATCGAAAACAAAAATGATCGATTTCATTTACAGATTATTAGAACACTTTATCATCAGCATAACGCCCACAAGTACTAAATATGTTGTCCATTTATTATATGTATTGCGGCTCTTTGATCTAGAATTTATCAATTCACCTAATACTACATTTTAATTGAGGTCTCAGTTCTCCTGGAATTTGCTTTTTTTTTTTGGTCAATCTTTTCCAGGCGACTACTTCCTTACTTTTTTTTTATTGCTATTAAAATATTTTCCTATAATCCCTTTTAATAGAACCATTCATCGTCGTACTTATTTATCGTTGTAATTGTTAATGATGAGGCGTCGATTGAATGTCTGATATAAACAGTACTAACCTGTTTCTGCGCGTGAACAAAATTTTTAACTGCTGTAATTACAAAACGAATTGTACTTCACTAACATGTCCTGTTTGCTGATTAGTTTTACGTTTTGATAGTTTTAAAAGCTCATTGATTGTAATGGGATCTAAACAAGGATTCTCAATTAATTCGTACATCTTTTTAAACTCTACAGTAATGAAAAAGCAAATAGTGAAATCGAGAATATGGCTTATATTCTTATTCGTCGTATCAAATATGGAAAGGTTGTCATCCCCCTAAGGCAGCGTTTGTCAAACTGTAGTCCGCAAACAGAGTTAGACCTTCTGTCGTCTTTCACTTTTTTCTTCTTTTTCTAAATGAAATTTACAATAAAATATACTTAAAGGAATCTGTGTGTCACGGTTAGGAAAACAGAAATAACAATCAGTGTAATAAGTGTAATAAGTAGCCTAAATTTTTAATTTTTCTAGTTTTGGGTTCTTCCCAAGAAAAAAATTGGGTAAGCGTCTTGCCTCAATCATTAATCTAAATTGCTTGTCTTACCGTATATTATTTTAACCCATATTCTATTCACTACGTTCTTGTGAAATCCAAATTTAATCTATTTACGGTTAATGAATTTCTCAACTTGCGTTCTGACTTGAAGACGTTACGACATCAAAAATCCACCTAATTACCAGTAGCGGGTATAGCGAGGGGTCGGGGGAGCCTAGTCCCCCAGTTTTTTGAGTGATAAAAGTAATTTAAGGTATTATTTATACATTTTGAAAGTTTATAGTTTACTTAAACTCATGATATACCTATCATAGTCTGAGTTCTGACTGCCACTGCCCCCAGATTTTACCTTGTACATCCGCCACGACTAGATCTAGATCGTGCTGATCGCGAATGATGACATGGGCCTATTGGTTCAGTGGTTCAATGCTCGGGGGTCACCTCGCGTGCCGTTGACGATAGCTGACGTAAACAATAACGTTGTGTTGTTGAAAGAATAGCTGACTTCTTCCTAGGATTGTCTAGGAGAGAAATAACAATATTAACTGCGAGTTTTACGTTATGTCTTATGCTCTGAATGCAACATGATTATGTTGTTCTGTTGATGTCAGACTCTCGTGAGAGAGCACGTCACAATATTTTATAGGGATGGGCACGGGCGAGTTTTCATTGAAACTCGATTCGACTCGAAACAGGCATCTTTGAGCTTGACTCGAGAACTCGGCTCAAAAAATTTAATCCAACTCGACTCGAAATTCGACTCGAATTTGACTCGAGTTTCGAGTCGAGTCGAGCCAAATCGAGCCAAATGGTGCGTCTAGTTCCAAGTACTTCTTGAAGTATCCTACGTAGACCATATAATTATTATCAATCATACTTACTACAACTACTACTACTACTACTACTATTACTTATTATTATTATTATTATTATTATTATTATTATTATTATTATTATTATTATTATTATTATTATTATTATTATTATTATTATTATTAAAACAACACCGTGTATCAACATGAAAGATAGGTGATTTGTATCTCAACACTTAAAACTAGTTGACTGCTGACCTCAATAGTTGGGAAATCTAGAAGGCAAGGATACCATTCACGAGCTTCTGGGTTTGAGTTCCGGAGGAGCAAGTATTCGAGCTCGAGCAAAAAATTGTTAAAAGTTATAGGGCGTCGACCAAACATGTTCAAAACTGTTCGGCCGGATTTAGGATTGTCAACGGCTCGAACGGCTTCGCTCACAGCTCATTCACTATCGAGCCGAGCCAACAGGTCACCCAACCGGGCTGGCTCGAGCCGATGGCTCACCTGAGCCGATCGGTGCCTCATCCTAACCAAGCCGGCTCGAGCTGTTCGCTCAGTTGAATCGAGCTGAGCCGGTTGACATCACTACCCAGGTTCGGCTTCTGCTTGGGCTCAAAATTTCGACCGTGCAAGTCTCAATCTTGATGATAAGAATATCTACTTATATTGGTGCTCACGACATTTGAGGCTGTCTCGTTATAAAAATACATTGTCGTCTCGTTAATCGAGACGAGATGAGATGCGAGCAACACTAAATATATAATCTCATGAGCAATACTAAAAATAGTCCTCATTACTGCTTACATTTCTCATGGCTTTCGCTTCCCAGTGTAATTAGGCAATGATTTCAAAACGAGTTAAAACGAGGTGAATGAGCGAGCTATTTATCAAGCTCGACTCGACTCGAAACTCGACCTCAAAACAGTGATTCGGCTCGGAACTCGACTCGAGAAAGTTACCTTTGATTCGACTCGAAACTCGACTCGAATTCGCTTCGAGTTTCGAGTCGAGTCTAGTTTTAGCTCGACTCGTGCCCATCCCTAATATTTTATAGAGTGAATAAAGTAATAAATTCCATAAAATGTTAATTCGGAAAGATAAAATGAAAGAAGAAATTGCTTATGTAGTTTCCGTACTCTTCGATTCTCAACTGTTGCATGTAATTCGAAATTCACTTGAATATTATGGTTTTGGACTGAGGCAATCAGGACAGTTCAATCTGAGACAATCAGGACATGCCTTAATGACCACTTGTGGTCCGCGGACCGCAGTGTAAGAAAGGCTGTCTTAACAGATGTAGTTAAATTAAAAAGTATCGCCATGAGAAATAATTTGGAAAACATAATAATGTGATTCTTTTTTTTTTTTTTTTTTTTTAATGAGAGGGCAGTGTCCTTTACTCTTATTCTTGGCTCCTGTAGTCTAAACCAAGAGTTTACGAAGTCAATGAAAACATCTTTTTACGATTCATTTCGACGTCTGTGAGAAAGAAAGGGGCCACCTTTTTTTTCTGTTGTTGTTCCGTTAATAAACAATAGAAAATGGCCAACAGTAAGATTATATTTACAGAGGGAAAAGAAAAAAAAAGAGGAGAAAGCGAAAAACCGAAGTGGAAAGCGATGTCAAACCAATTATCAGATAAATTAACAAACCAATAGAAAAGTAAATAAAACTCTCCTGTTCCTTCCAGGCAGACACGCGCCAATAGATTTACTTGTCAAAATTTGTACTATTGTATATATATTGTAAACAAGAACAAAACAGCTTTGTAACGGTTTCCTAAGTTGTGCTATGTTTTAGGATATCTCTTTTTAGTGTTACATCTTTCTTCATGGTCCAGTAGCGAAAATAGGATTACGTATTTTATAGGCGAGTGTATTGAGGGGCCACTAAAATTTTGAAGGAGTGATTCGTATATTATATAATTTATTGTTTAAATTTAACATTCCACGATTATACATCGATTAGGAATAGAATTAGGAATTCAATTTCTGGGGTTTCGGCATTTATAGTCATGTTAGCCCGTCACGTATGAGGAGTGACGTACCTCGGCGATTGCGCTGCTCGTTGAATTGGGGAAGAAGAAAGGAATGGGGAAGGAATTAAGAGGCCTGGGACAGTTATGTGAGGTACAACACCGGTATTTGCTTGCTGTGAATGAGAAAACCCAGAAAAACTCATTCAGGATAGTTGGTCTGGAAGAAACTTTCATACTTTTTCGATCGAGTGTCCCCTGGGAATCGAATCCGCAACCGCTCACACCAAGGACGAGAACATTAACGACTACACTACGCAGAGCTACGATTATGCACATAGCCTAAGAGACTCGGTGACGATAATGATGCACGTAGAATGACAAAGCTAGAAGGAAACGGGAGAATTCCAGTAAAACCAGCCCATTCACGGGGTATTTGTACACCATTAAAAGCACTTGCCGCGAGCTGAGATCGAACGCACTCCACGCACCAGAGATTCGCGCTCTACCACTGATCTACCGCAGCCCCTCCCCCCCAAAAAATATACAGGGTGTTTCAAAACAACACCGACAACGTTTGGGAGGTTATTCCTGATACCAAAATAAGACGAAAAGTATAGACCAACCTGGGTGCGCAAATGCTTCCTTTGGAGTTATAGGCTGCGGAAAACATGAAAAAATGAAATTTAAAGGCCCATAGCTCCAAAGCTATGGGACCTACCGTAGTCGGGTCAAGACTTTACTAAGGAACTAATATGTGCTCTTTCCAAAAATGCATGTTTCAGAATCCTGCAGTGCTTCCGCAACAATTTTTATAGAGGTAGTTAGTGAGTACTTCAGATTATATGCCCGTAACGAAATTGCCTGTACAAAAATTGTTGCATGAGAATCTTAGGATTCTGAAACATGTATTTTTGGACAGAGCACATATTAGTTCCTAAGTAAAGTCTTGACCCGACTACGGTAGGTCCCATAGTTTTAGAGCTATGGACCTCTAAAGTTCATTTTTTTTTTCATGTTTTCGGTAGCCTATAACTCCGAAAGGAAGCATTTGTGCACCCAGGTTGGTCTATACTTTTCGTCTTATTTTTGTGTCAGGAATCACCTCCCAAACGTTGTCCGTGTTGTTTTGAAACACCCTTTATAAATAAAAGAATTACAATATAATTCTATAGCGCACCTTACAATAAAAACTCATTATATTAAACGATCTTTATTCTGGTTGTCAACTTGAAGGTTGGTACTTTAGGGATTGTCCATACTTGAGATTACATTAATATAATTTTCAATGTTTGATAGTAACACGAAAATATTTATCGACCAGTACTACATTTTCATTATTTTAGTTAGTAGTAACATGTCTATTACTGAGAAGGAAAGCATGTTTTCGAGCATGAGGACTGATCTCTTTGGATCCTCCTCTATATCTCCGTCAGTCAGGGTGGTTTATCAGTAAAGATCTCATCAATTGTATAAAGATCTCTTTCAATTTCAAATCGTCTGATTTTCTAGTTAACAACTTTGTGTCCATATATTTTTTTCTAGTCGTTCTACTGTTTTGTTTTACTTCATCTTTCCAGCAGTTCTTCCATAATCATTTACCTACGTTTATTAACTGTTTCCTTTAGCCTATGGAGAATAATCGTGGATATACTGCTCTACTTATTGACATCCTTAAAATCTATCAATGTTCAGTAAGTTGTCCTCTATACCGTTACAAAGTCCGGATATTCTACCTTATTTGAGTGTCCATGGATGGAATGTTCTGGGGACGAGGTGCTTCAATGGTAGGTGTGGTGCTTATTACCACGGGTGCTGCCTGACACAACCACTTTTTGCTGCTCAATTCTACGATTTATTATTATTATTATTATTATTATTATTATTATTATTATTATTATTATTATTATTATTATTATTATTATTATTATTATTATTGTAATAACATATTCCAAATATAACTCTATTTCAAACTTTTCTCTCTATTCAATTTTCTATCAGTTTTGAAATTCAGTGTTGATTGGAATATTTTATTGTCACCAATAATAATAATAATAAAGAAAGAGAAGAGAATAAAAATAATAATAATGATTAAGAAAATGGTTATATTCTAAACTAAACTTGAATAATAATATTATAAACTTACAAAACCCACGTGTTTGCTCGGACTACAGCTTCGCACTTCTTAAACCCACAATTCTACCAATTTCAAGTTTCTTTTCCTAATTCAACTATGTAAAACATAAGATTTTCTATCCCAAGAAAACACCCATTTAAATAACATGGGAATTTATTCATCCCCCCACCCTTTGGACACCTTAAAACAGAAATATTCACTTTTGGAAATTTTCCTGTAGGTTAGTCTCGGAAGCCTACAAGCATGCGAAATTCCATTATTCTAATCCTACCCGAAGTGCCTAAGCATTTTCGAGTGTAGGTCCCCATAAAACCACTCTAGAGTTGGAAATTTTTATTTTTGGTGATTTACTAAGGTAACGCTAACAAAAACGTACAAGTATACCGAATTTCAAATTTTTATTCCAATTCCAAGTACGTAAAATATGAGATTATAGGTCCAGAGAAAGGCCTCATAAATAACATGGGGAATTTCTTCATTCCCCTTTAGACTCCCTAAAAATTTAAAATATTCACTTTTGGCAATTTTCCTGTGGGTTAGTCCCAAAAAGCTACAAACATGCGAAATTTAACCATTGTAGTCCTACAGGAAGTGCCCAATAAATTTTGTGATGTAGAAGATGTCCCATATAAATAACATGTGGAAGATTTTTCAGTTCTCCATAAAACAACTGTAAAGTTGGATGACAAAAAAGGCCCATTTAAATAACATGGGGAATTTCTTCATTTCCCCTGTAGACCCCATAAAAATGTAAAACATTTACTTTTGGCAATTTTCCTGTGGGTAGTACCGAAAAGCTACGATTATGCCAAATTTGATGATTGTAGCCCTACAGGAAGTGCCAAATAATTTTGGGGTGTAGAAGTTGTCCCATATAAATAACATGGGGAGGATTTTTCAATTGCTCATAAAACTCCAATAAAGTAGGGAATTTTTATTTTTGGTGATCTACTTAGGTAACGCTAACAAAAAAACATACAAGCATACCGAATTTCAAGTTTTTATTTCAATTCCAAGTACCTAAAACATGAGATTATATGACTAGAAAAAAGACCTATTTAAGTAACATGGGGAATTTCTTCATCCCTCTTTTAGATTCTCACAAAATTAAAAATATTCACTTTTGGCAATTTTCTTGTGGATTAGTTCTAAAAGCTACAATCATGTCAAATTAAACTTTTCACGTTAACCAGAAGTACGTTATTTTATGTCAATTCATGTGGTAGATAGAATTTTAGTTAAACCGTAAACTGTAACGATATTTGATTGTTTCTTATTGAACTATAATATAAAATGTTATAATTAAAATTGTACCACAAAATTTGTATAATTCTGAAATTAGTTGAACACTGATGATGAACGCAGTCAGTGCGTTTGAAGCGTTCAAATAAAATAAATAAAACACAGGTGGAATACAAAAAATTAATTTTAAAAATATATAGATATCTCTGTGAAAATTGTATGGAATATATAAATTTGCACTACATTTTAAATTAAAGAAACAATTTGGATTAGTGATCTAAAAACTAAATTTGTACACCGATTTTATTTGGGATTCTGTTTTTCGTATAATCTATTATACGTATAAGCCAGAAAATATTGGCGTTAAGTTGTATAGTGTCATTAGTTTATTAGCGTCTATTTGGATATATGGGCACATAAGTTGTACTTTCAACTGTATATAGGAATCTCGTACATTTAAGAAGATCCCGCTTCTTCAACTTGCTTTAGAAATATTAATATGAGAATTTTGCTTTCTAATATATAGTAGATTATTCTGGTAATCCTGGACTTGTTCACGGAAACACACACACAAATGTACGTAAAGACTTATTATATATTCCTAGTTTTAAAATGTGCAAGATATCTTATCTACTACGAAGTATTTTGTAGTTGCTCTCACATAAAAATTAACTGTTTCGGAAATATTCATAATTAAAGAGAAAAGTTATGCAAACAAACGGCGATGAAGTGTGATTTCTTTCGTAACACATTCCCCCCTCCGGCCGACACACTCTCTCCAATACATGGAGAAGCTAGATCTGCGCCCTTATATGCTTCTTTCGTTACCTGTGGTTGCACCTAGATCTCTCCTCTTCCAGGAGATCGTTGCTCCAGGTAAGACAGTCACAGACGAACGAAGACTGAACGAGAGGCCAGTTTTTTCGAGGGCACCGTACAGAGTGTGGAAGTATCTTAGTGTTTGCTTGTGAACTGTTTTGTTTTGTATGAAACTCGTGTGTGTATTTCTCAGTATCTGTTCACTTTTGTGGCTCCTTTAGTTTTAAGTGACAATTTGCGGATTATAATCTCCCTTGTAACATTTAATACATTGTGTGACTTGGTGTGCAATACGTTGGTTGTTATCGAGATATTGGCAACGTCATCACAGGTAGGTCACCATGCGTATCTTTTAATATCGTAGTTTATATGAAGGTTCATAAATCTAGGGCTACCAGGAAGTGGCTGGCGGACGCGCGGCAAAACAATTCTAACGGTGCGTTTCGGTCGTTTGGATCTGGTGCCCCTGCGTTTATGTATTTGGAATACTTTTGACATAATATTAATATATGGAAAGTGTTTTAAATTTTTGTTATTGCTACAAGGTTAGATTTCTTTAAATGATTAATTTTCGATATTAGTGAAAAACATTTAACGACTTGAGACTATTCAAATAAATTATTCATACCGCCTGTCGTAGAAAACAGAAATACGGGGAACATAAGAGGTACTGCATCCCGCAAGATTTCTAATATTGCGAAGTGCATTTTCTTAATCTGCACGATTATTTAGGCACTTCATTTGCATATTTCTGTGCGTTATTTCTTGGTTTTATACAGATGAGTAATGACAGAATTATGTCTAAAAGTCCTCTTTTATTTAATAAAGTATATCAAATGACACAAATCGATGTGTTTATCCGTTTTGTGTTCTTTACAGTGAATATGCACTGTAAGTATCCAAAACAGCTCTGCTGGAGATTTGAATCCCAACTAGACAAAATGTGTTACCTCTCTGAAGGTTTTCTGACACGTGCTAATCGTCGTATTTCCAGCAGGCTTTGAATTTGAACCTATAAGCGAATGCGATAGCAAGTGCAATAAGCATGAACAAGTCATAATAATAATATCGAGATTCGAAGACAGTAACTATGCTAACACTTTTAATAGCTTCCAAACAGTGAGCTAGAAAACCACAAAAATGGTAATGCACGTAATCGAACTATAATCTGGCTTACGGGACAACCCAACAGTTCCGTTTAGATAATAATTATAGGCAAAATTTCAATTAAATTTACTTTAAACCATCCCAAAAATGATGGCAATACACATGGTCAAAATAAAAACCATCTGGCCGAAAAGCCGTGCTACCAGGAAGTTTAGTCAATTATTATAGAAAAAACATCAAGTAAATTAATCTCAAAACATCCTCATTGCGAATCGATTGATTGGAGATACTTACGGTATATTAATGTCTCGTTTGCGAGATGGGCGGATATAGATGAAGGAAAAGAGGGAATATATAATATTAAAAAATAAAAGTAAAAATAAAAATGGTATTAGGAGTCAGTTTTATTCAAATGGCCTTATGTACGTATATAAATTTTACCTTGATACTCAGGTTTTGCTAATCTTCACATGGGAGATACGAGATCATGGAGTGTATTGAATTCATCGCCTGCAGTAATAACGATTTTTTTTTTTTTGGCTAAATAATGATAAAAACATATTAGCGATGTCCATAGGACGAGTAGAACATTTTTTTTTTTTAATTTGAGGCGAGATGAGGAATTTGTTGAGGCTCGGGACAGTGGCGGATCTATCGAGTGACAATTTAATTTAAGCTATTATTTTTATATTTTTAAGGTTTATGGTAAACTCATGATATACCTTCATAGTCTGGGGTCTAGCTGCCCCCCTCCCCTTCAGTTTTTACCTTCTAGATCCGCCGCTGTCTCGAGAGCAACACAAATTCACCCAATTTAAGATCTCGTAGTATAAATGCCATAAATTGATAAAATGATTGCACGAACATAAAGAAGAGCCTTTATCAACGCTTAAAGATGCGCAATACACTCTAATAATTAATATAGTTTAACAGTAGCGTACGCAGGAATTTATTTCGGGGGTCCAAACTCAATATGAGGGTATTTTATATTAAAATTCCTAAAATTGCCCCTAAAATTAAGCTAAATTTACACAAAAGTCGAAATTTCGGGGGGTCCGGACCCCCAGACCCCACTCCCTGCGTACATCCCTAAGTTTAAATGTTATTGTATGACACTCTTCGTTCCGGAAAATGTTTCTCTTTAATGTTTTGTAGTTCAGTAACAAATTGGCTCGTCAGTCGCGTGCATTATAGCCATTTTTTGTCTTTGGGGGACACTTCCGCCCCCCGGAGAAGACTAAAATAATACGACTATAATATAATAATAAATAGAATAGTACCAGCAATCCGCCCCGAAATACTAAGTGTCCCCTCCCCCTCCCGGAACATTTTTTCTGAAAGAACGACTGGAGACGAGAAGTCCAGATAAATGTTTCCAACAAAACCGGCTTCTAATGAAGACCTGTATTTGGATTTCATTTAATTGAAGATTTTGCTACTCTGTGCTGGGTCAACACCAAAGCTTACTTGCTTGTTTTCTATTGGCAATCGACGCGTGAGTTGCTTAGAATGAAAAATGTGAAGTTGATATCTCCCCGAGTTTCTGACACGTACAACAGGCCTAACAAAGTTCTAAAATTTTAGCATTTACCGGTTCCGCATTCGAATCTCTGAATTATTAATACCACTCTCCATTCCAAGATTATAAATCTTCACTAAATTTAGGGCCATCCTTTGGGTGGAGCAAGTGGGAAAGTTGCCCCAGGCGCAGGCTTGAGTGTGTAACATATGATGAAATGGTTGGACAATTCAGGAAAGCTTACAAGTGCACTTATTTCTAATTCATTCGTTACATTCAAAATACTTAGAGATGATGAACCATTTGTAAGACATTTCTCCGACTATACTAATAATGTCACAGGTGCAGCCAGTGCCGAATTTACATATAAGCTAAACAAGCTATAGCTTAGGGCCCAACTCACTTGGGGGCCCAAAAAAATTTAAAGAAAAAAACTGATTGTAATGTAATTTCTGAATAACAAGAAAAAGTAAATAAGATAAACCTTACATACAATAATGGTGTTTTGTATTGTTATGTGCTAGGCTTTTATGAAGCAAGTAATAGGGCTCTATTTTTCAGCCCCACTTGTAATGAGATCCCTGTTATCCAGCCCCGCTTATAATGGAGTCCCCTTTTCCCATGCTTGAAATGGGCCCTTGTTTCCATTTAGATATACTTTAGAACCATAAATTACCATATAGCATATATTCAAACCTAAAAACGGCGACATTTTGTCGCTGGAAAAAGAAAGCTTGACATATAAAGGGCCCCTTTCAATAATTTAGGGACCTATCAAACCTATATCCAGCGCTGAGTGCAGCCATAAAGGAATACCACTGTCATTGATATTCAAGTGTCAAAGTAGATGCAAATTAATTTATTCGTGCTTCATATGGAGCTCTCACCTGCATCATTAATTTACTATTGCAACCCTGGACTTAAGTCGTCAGAGTTGATCTCATGGATGAGTTATGTTATTTTACTTTTTATACTACTTAATTAGTTAATTGGAGTTTTGCATCCCCTTTTCAGCACCAAAGCTATAAAATACGTGACGTGCTGCTCACGGTAGGATTCAAACAATTACGTTGCGCGCACAGAAAGCAGGCGCATAACTAGTTGACTACTAAGAGGCACTTCTTATTTTTAGTGTTGCCACGAGACGGGACATTTCTCGTGTCTCGTCTCGTCTCGTCTCGTAAACGAGACGAGACACGAGACGAGACAGAACCCTTTTAGACGAGACACGAGACGAGACAGACTACTTTTCTCGTCTCGAAAACGAGACGAGACACGAGACGAGACGGGACGTCTCGTGAAATGTCTCGTCTCGTCTCGTGTCTCGAAAATCAAAACGCTGGCGGGAATGGACAAGATTGAAATTGCCAGTGGTCATATAGATTGCAAAAGGAAATTCCCCTTTGTGAGAAAACATGTTGAAAAGCCTTCATAGAAAAGTGTCCTCTGTCTATTGAATGAAACAATCGTGATACGTGAGCTTCCAGGAATATCATCCTTAATCTCTTGTCCCAAATTCTCCTTGCTGTAAACCAAGGATTTTTCATTTTTTTTTTCATTTCTGGCTGGAATGATGACAAACGAAACAAAGACAGGGAAGATTTTTACAAGGTCAAGAAACCGAACTACCACCACCAGCTATTCAATTTGAAAACTGGGTAAGGTCTATACTCATCACAGGCTGTAGTTGAAAGTTCTGGCTGAGATGGCAAAAAGAAACAGACAACACTTGTCTTTATTCCCTGGTGGCGCGGCGGTATTCTTTTTACTAAATGAACTGAAAACGGCAATTGAAGTACATCTTGCAACTAAAGTTTTGTCCTCTCTCTCTCCCTCTCTCTCCCTCCCTCCCTCACACACACACACACACACACACACACTTAAAAATACGCTTTTACCGTTTTACCAATCGCCCGCTTACAGCAGTCATGTTGAAAAATTCACATCTTCGTTTGGAAGCCGGCGAAGGACAAAGAAAGCAAACATATTGTCGACGAACCCTTCAAATTGTTTGCTTTCAGCAAATTTATGGTACCCCTATAGTAACAATAACCCTGGAGCTGAAGAGGTTTTACAGGGGGGCCTTCCTTTTGTTACGCGGAAATGTTTTATCTGACCAGAGTGCGAAATTGCCCTCTGCTTCTATGTTGGGAGGAGAAGAATACTTCACTTTCCTAGTGAAAAATATTCATTATGACCTGAATTATCTTCAAAAATGTTTTCTTACAGGCGCATTAAGCCTTTCGAACTTAATAAATGTAAAGAACATTTGGTATGATATTCATGGAACTCCGTTGAAAGCAGAAAATATTATGACAATGATCAAAATTCGAACATTGAAGAACATAATTAACAGAAAAGAAATAGGATACCCAAACCATATTTTTAACCCTGCTATAAAATGTATATCCTATATTTTTACTAATTCCGTACTCCCATGAAAGTAACCTGGCCAGGATATTCTCTCCAAATTTTTCAGACTGAAATCCGTTTATTCCGTACGATTTCGCCCCCTGACACAATACGGAAAAACAAATGCTGTTAAAATCCATACACATGACCCTTCCGGGACTCAACCCGTGGCCTTCAAGCCGATGGTCTATCACCGCAGACTGCTCGGTTTGGTATGAAGATGTACGTTGTATGATTACGAATAGATCACGACAATATAAGAAACTTTAATCCAAAATGGCCACCCAAAAATCCTTTTTTTAGACCACAAGCTAATCTGGGTATACTGTCATGAGTTTGTTACACAAACGGGACAACCACCATATAGGGGCACACACCCCGCGGGTATGGGAAGAGATTTGTACCATGGAGGTGTAGACTGGCCCCAAGCATTCTTTCCTCCGATGTGTCAAATAGAGCTTACTGTGCAGTAACCTATAAAATTTCAATCAAATACTTTCCATTACTCAATAAAATTATTTGGTTCCAAGCCTTTTTAATATATATATATATATATATATATATATATATATATATATATATATATATATATATATATATATATATATATATATATATATATATATGTGTGTGTGTGTGTGTGTGTGTGTGTGTGTAATAATTGCAACAAATCTAAACATGCTAAAATGGAAAGTAGTTTTTGGATTGGTATGGGTTAACACTGTGAAACCTAAAGGCTGGAATATATGAAACCAAAGTGTACACACACATCTATCTATCTAATATATATATATATACCGACACTATAAAGCAAGTGGGCCTCTATATGGTGGTTGGTAGTATACGGTAGTGTCGGGGATGGTGACACCTTTACATCGGACTTTGCTTGTCGTGAAAACATCATTTGACATTAGTGTCTTCATCTTCCACGTACCTATGAGCAATTTACTATATATTCGTGTATTGAAACTGGTAAAACAAATTTCAATGTTTCAAAATGTTAAAAAAAAAATAAATAAATAAATAAAAGGCCAGGGTCGAGAAGCCTCAGACAACTAACAGCAGAGATATATTATCTTGTAAACTATTTGCCCTTACCTTGTCAGCTTATTTGAATTTATTTTTAAGACCTTCAGGCAACTTTGGCCCACTCCGAATAGATAATGATGGGGAAATTAGTGGAATGAAGAAAGTGATAGGATACAAGACAACTTCGAGAAAACACACACACACACACTCCATGTTTGTCCACCACAAAGCTCACATGGCACTAACCGAGATCGAACCGACTACCACACACACCAGAGGTAAATGCTTCACGGTGTAGCTACCGTGACCAGAGATGGAGTGGATCAATGGGTCAAGTGGGTCAAGTTTTCTAAATGGATCAGTGGGTCGTGGGTCAACAGCATGCGACCCACCACCCACCATGACCCACTGTGACCCACCACCCACCGTGACCCACTGCGACCCACCACCCACCATGGCCCACTGTGACCCACCACCCACCGTGACCCACTGCGACCCACCACCCACCATGACCCACTGCGACCCACCACCCACCGTGACCCACTGCGACCTACCGACTCAGTATGATCTACCGACCCTCTCTGCTCACTGCATTGTAGAGAGTATCTTCTGAAGACTGGTAAATTTGTCTCCGTTTTACTTTCAAGACCTTCATTTCCCTTTCTTTTCCACTTGTTTCTGTCTACTTCCCTAAGGTGAGTATATCTAACCAAGTGAAAAAAGAACTTCGGGCACTTTTGGATATTAATATTTTAATAGTAATAATAGCAATAGGACTTACACTACAACTTGGCTTTCAAGACCTGTGGGTTTTTAGAGCTAACTACTGGAAAAAATCACTGTTGAATCACTGTAATATATAAATTATTTATAAAAAAATTGAATGTAACTATGTGTGCCTGATCATCACGGTCAAATTGCAAAGTCAAATGAAATTACTTTTGGTATATAGTTAGGCCTTAAGCCAAATTAGGATGTTATATTGCTTTTATTATAATGCATAATATCCTAAGGAGGTAGTGAGGATCCGAATTTTTGCGAAACAAAATGAGTATCTCGCAAGCCGTTAAACTTACGGAGCTGAAATTAAGTGTATTAACTCTTTATTGAAAATAAACAGAATGTGTCCTAGCATTTTTTAAAATGCTCCTTTATGTGGGGAGGGGGGCGCACTTTCTATACATGGAAAATTGGTAGTGAATTGGTTTGTAAAAAGGATCGAAAACGATCGATGTTATTTCAGAAAAAAAATCAGAAACAAAAAATACAGTGCTTGGCTTCATATATAAATTGCTTTCTGCTATAATAATTGCTGAAGCTTATGTTTATTATATGGAGCGCTCACAGCACAGGATAATCAACCCATAAAGTTGTGAGAAAAATAGACATAAAATTTGTAGTGTAAGCTTAATTACACGGAAATTTGAAATTTGGATTGTACGCATAATTGTATGGAAAATTTACTTTCTTCCCTTTACGTTGGTCTACTTACTTTGATTTGGAACTTCGAAATTTCATCCTTTTTCCACTGAGAAGTATTGATAATTCAACAAGGAAATAATTATACTATGATAATTTAACTGAAACTCATCGTAATTTGGCACATGGCAAACAGCAGTGTGGTAATTGAAGTTGAAGAAGGAGGGAAATTCCCATTCACCTCTGAATACTTTCCAGAAACCTCGTTCCCTTTCGCTTTCTAGACGGGGGAACGAACTTGGTAATGGTATCAAACCTTCATGTGTAATTACAAAAAATAAATTTATAAACAAATAAGAAATCATCAGTTTAGCGGGCTTTAATTGATAATTTATTCACAAGATTCTCCACAAGCTCAAAGTAGACAAGCTAGTTATTTCTTGGCTGAAGGATGAACATCATTCCACTGCGGATGATTTACCGCCAGAAATTTACCAACAGGAAATAAATCCTATTTCAGATTTGTTTTAAGGTGGGAAATTACGAGTTACGGAAAATGTATACTTGTATTACTAATGGCTTATTTGTGTTATTCAACTTTGTACCTACTTTTTAGTAACTCTCTTCTTTGGTTTAGGTAAACTACGTTTCAATAAATATTCATAATAATTGTAATTATGCATATTTGTAACTTAAATTTAACGAATACTCTCTTAGCAAGAATAGCAACAATACTCTCTTAGTACAAGTATATTTTAGGCACACACTAATTTCCCCCCACCTCAAACTGTTTCCTCACTGACAAACACTTTACCTTTTTATATCGTAAAGGTCAGATCCACCGTTATTGTAACAGAGTGGTGCTTAAGCGATTGACTAGAAATTCAAACTCCGATTAGTGACAATGTCAGTCTTGTTTTATTACAAGTGTAAACTCTTTAGTCAGTTCAGAAGAGGCCGTGGATCGTGTTCAGACTTCATGACGATAGATTTTGGTGAGTCAGACTAGATCAAAGTGGATGAGAGTGGTTAATGGTGGGTGGTGGGTCACGGTGGGTGGTGGGTCAGAGTGGGTCACCGTGGGTAATGGGTCATGGTGGGTCAGAGTGGGTCATGGTGGGTGGTGGGTCAGTGGGTCGTGGGTCACGGTTGGTGGTAGGTCAGTGGGTCGTGGGTCAAGTTTTCATTGACCCACGCCAACTCTGACCGTGACATTTCTTGTCTTGTTTGTTCTGGGTAATAACTTAGTTGTATCTTGATTAGCATGGTGCAGCCTGGTACATTTTACTTTCGTTCCCATGGTATGCTGCTATATTTTTTTACGAGACAAGACGAGACAAAACGAGACAAACGAGACGAGACGAGACGGGACGGGACAGAACCTCTCGAGACGAGACACGAGACGGGACGAGCACGTTTTTTCGAGACGAGACACGAGACGAGACATGCTTTGCACGAGACGAGACGAGACAGCCTGAAGTCTCGTCTCGTCTCGTCTCGTGGCAACACTACTTATTTTACTTTGCCTTTATATAGTTTCTAGTTTTACTTTTTTATAAAACATAATACCTATTGCTTACATTTTATGTTATATTGCTGTAACATATCTATATATATAAAAGAGAACGCACAAAATCCTTTGTCCGCTCATCACGCTAATACGGCTGAACCGATTTCTTTCATTTTTGGGGGGTTGTTAGGATTTGGACCCTAGATGGTTTTTATCATATCACTTTAATTTTCAATTACCAGTGTCTTGAGATAATTGACCATTCAGGTGTCCATTACGTACAAATCCTTTGTTAGTTCATCATAGGTATAAAAATAAACGTATTTATATGCAACCCGCATGACCGTGTCACTCGGCGGGTTAACATAAATGACAGGCGTTATAATGGTTTTTATCATATCACTTGAAAGCGAAAAAGTAAAAATTATCTAAGTAACAAAGTTTATTGCGTTCGGGGGTGACCGCAGCGAAGCGGGGCGGGTTAACATAAATGACAGGCGATATAATGTTAACATTTACTGCAATCTTCTATGGTTTTTATCATATCACTTGAAAGCGAAAAAGTAAAAATTATCTAAGTAACAAAGTTTATTGCGTTCCGGGGTGACCGCAGCGAAGCGGGGTGAACGCTGCTAGTTGAAAATAAATGTGGAATTTTTTTTTTATTTTTTTTTTTGTAAACGCGGGGATTGATAACGCTAATGTGAACAATTTTTCATGGTTATTGTTCCCTCTTTTGGTGTCCACTAAGCTGGTATGACGCTAGTTCAATAACTAACAAAAAACTTTAAGTAAAAACATAGAATTTTTTGGTAGGTGAGAGCATAAAGCCCGTACTACAGGATTTCGAACCTTACATACATGACTAAAGACGTCAAAGTGGGCCAAACAAGGATCTTACGCAATAATATGCGTTTTTTTGTTATACTCTGATTTTGTAAAAGAGAGACTTTTTAATTTAAATATTTGATTCCAACACGGTCGTTGATCTGCCTGAAATCAACGCATAGCAATGAATACAAGTACGGTGTGTACACATTGATCAAAACTAACTTTTCTGTTGGGTAGTGTGGTGTGCGTAAAGAAGAAACAGATGTTTTAAAAAAATAGTAACAGATTTCCATCTATTGAAGTTATTTCATTTTGTTGTTCTGTCTTATCAGACTCTCTCAATTTTACGTTATGTGTCGTGTGACGAGAGTAGAAAAAATGAACTCATACATTCTGAAGCAGATACAGTGAAATCCCTTTGTTTAGACATTTCACACATCCGAACATCTTTAACTACATGTAGGACTTTTAAGTGTTTTGGGTAGAAAAAAAAAATTGTAAACAGGCTATAAAAGATAGTATTTGTTTGTTATAGTTTACTTTCCCTCTTCAACACCGAAGATATACGAGAAGTGGACCTATATTTTAAGGTGGAATCCGAAGCACCGTAACACGTTTATTTTTTTATGCTATCTCACCGGGAATCGAACCTGCGATCACGTGCTTCAAAGATACACGTGCTAGCCACTAATCAACAGGAATGGCTAGGTAGTTATCTGTTTGATATACACATATTTAGTTTCTTTTAAAGGGACATCGATGTCTAAACTTTTTTTCAACAAGATTGTGCATATTTCTTGTCTGAAAACGATTGTTTCTTTATCAAAAGATCCAATATATTTCAATCTTTTTTTTTTTTTTTTTTTGTACGCCTTATATCTGGAGAACTACATACAGAGTAGCCAAACCCAAACTGTTACTTAACTCAGTATGATGTGCTTACTCCGTAGAAAATAAGAAAACTCGATTTAGGGGGCGTTCAAAAATTTTATGGCCGCTGATCCAAAAACTAATTACTGGTCAAGATCGCAATCTTTTGATCCATTTATTTGGATCATTCCTAAAATTCTTGTTTAAAAGGAGATCGATGGCCAGACTTTTTTCTTTTAAACAGGACTCTGCATATTTCTTGTCCGAAACGATTTTTTTATTAATTTATATAAATGGTAAAGCACATACGGAGTTCAGTGGCAGATCGCTCATGCTTGCTGCAAAGAGTTCATGGTTCAATTCCAAACCATGTGGGTTTGTGTTAAAGAATCTCGTATTCCACATTTCTTTTTTCAGTTCTTCACTTTTCTCCCACATCATTAATCTCTGTTAGCCTACACAACCTAATATAACTGCAGGTCATTAAACTTTAAAAAAAAGAAAGAGAAAAAAATCGTTTTGAGTATGGCGCATGAGTAGGATAAATAAACTCCTTAATTGTGAGCGTTACTTGGAGTTTAGTGTGTTATGTCCTTTTATACAACACCGAGGCCATGAACGACATGGCTACTATTATTATGAGTTCTGTGACACGACTGGAACTGAATCTAGTGCTGTTGGCAAGTGCGCAGACTATTTTGCAAGACTATCCGTTGTCTCCAAGACAGCCAGGACTCACACCATTGAATTGACCACACCCTCGACATTAAAAGAAACTGAATAGCCATTTCACTTTTTCTTGAGACGTTAAAATTGATTTGCCGCTGTGGCTCAGTAGTAGAGCGTTCACATCTGGTGCATGGGCCCTTCGTTCGATCCCAGCTCGCGCTAAGTGAGTTTGATGGTGGACAAACACCGTGTGCGTGGGTTTTCCCGGGATTCTCCCGTTTACTTCCACTTTCTTCATTCACCATTTCATTCATTTCTCATCCTCACCGTCTCCTTTAGCCTAGCCGGCGTAACCGTGGGACGTAAAACTTAAAGATTTCATTTTTAAAAAATTCATTTATAGGGTCCAACGGTCCTTTCCAGCATGAAACTATAAGAAACGTTGACCTGGAGTTTAACATGGGATTTATACTACTAATGTGCTCCGATCAGGAAATGTACCCGCGTTTTCTGCATTAAAGGTGAAACCAGTAACCATTGAGCCATTCGAATGTAACTTTAGAGGTATTAAAATTGATATCAGTGGAGTAAATTCTTAAAGTATTGAGTCAATCCATTCACATAGCTTACCATGTCATTGACACTGGTATTGGAATTCAAGAAAGAAGAGGTTAAAAGTGCAGAATTGTTGACAATCCTAACATGTTTGCGCTAAGAAAATGAATTCAATGAACGCAATGAGCTCAAAACTATTTTTTAAAAAAGAAAAAAAAAACACTTTATGAAATTTAAACATCTGTAATCTAATTTTAACACTACAAAATGACATATGTCCCTAAGGTCTATCATCATGCCAAGTTTGGTCAAGATTAAATTGTTTTTTTGTTGTAAATAACAATTAGAAACTTCTCTTTTTCTTTTAGCAAAAAAAAAAAAAAAAATGACTAACTTTCATCTCATCTGGAGACCAAGACCCCACACACTACATTTGATATGCATATAAAGGTTGTCAAAGTTTACTATTATGCGAAGTTCGGTCAAGACTAGAAACTATTCTAAATAACTATTAAATGTATTTTTAGTCGGAATTGACTATGTAAATCCAAACCTCAACTCTAATGACCTGTAACTTCGGAGCCAAAGACCTACACATCCTAATAGTCCATAATGGTAGTAACGTTATCAAGGTGTACCAACATCTGAAATTTGGTCAAGAACGGGTGAGTTTCATTGATCACGTTCAATATATACAGGACAAATGACAAATCAAAATGATGGACCCGATTTCAGAAATGTATAATGTGAAATCTAATAAATATATGTTATTGTGAGACATGTGCTAAAAAAAAATAAACTGTCAAAGTTTTCTAGAAACGTACCACAAGTGTTCTATGTGAGCACCAATGGCGGCGCTACAGGGGCGACCATCACCCCAATATGTTTTCTCGGCCCTTCTTTGAACCCCATTTTTCTATGCACAATCGGCGAATAATAATATGTACAACTGATGATAATAATATTCAAAGCTAAAGAAGTGTGGTTACCTCATCTCCCCAAACTTTTTCTTGCCTTCCCTCTTGCTCCCCTATATCACGAACCTAGCTCCGCCACTGGTGAGTACCTCACGTAATACGGCACACATCAGACCGATAGACTGTCCCCTGCCAAACCTTTAGTACAGGGATGCAAATAACCACTCGCTCGGGGCGAGTGGTTTTTCGGTGCGGGTGAGTATTTAATACCATACCGAAGGTAACTAAATGATTTCTATTGTGGGATGTGGGCTAGTGGCTTTTTTCTTGGACTAGTAAAATTTTGCTGCTTATTTGCATCCCTACTTTAGTAGCATGTAATCAATATCAGCAATTCATTTCATGCTTGCTATTGACTCTTATCGGTGGAAAGTTGAAACACTGCGAGTAAACTAAACTTTGAAAGCGCATGTCTCACATATATTTATTAGATTTCACAGAATACATTCCTGAAATCGGGTCTTATCATTTTGACTTGCAGTGTATTATCCTTTTTCTTTTTCCCTTTTTAAAAACAGAAATATCAAATAAATGAAGACAAAAATGTTAGGCAAATTTTTGTCAGGATAGTCGACCTCACGATTCGAACCAAAATCGTTTATATGCTCCTGTTTTCTGTAGTAAATATAGAAAATTGATGGATATATATCTATTTAATGCTTTAATCCACGGTGTCAGTTGCTAGCGACTGGAGCCATAGACCGGTTCACCTATACGTAATGCCACCCATGTGAATGACTCATTGTCACAAATATTAACCTTCTTTCGTAGATACAAAAGCAAGAATGATTTAATTTCCAATTTAGAATGTAGTAGTTATGTAGGAGGTGTAGGTTAATTCATGTGATTGACCTAAGATTACAAACGTTCACCTCTTCACGAATCGAATTAGAAAATTGATGCAGACTTTAAACAATACATATAAATATGAAGATTAAAAAAATAATTCAATATTTTTTAAAAAATATTATAATTCATTTTTGGTTTATTCATAGTGAATGCTACAAAAGCTCGCTATGAATCCTGTGCAATGCAATTTACTTATGATTGATGTTACCATGAAATGCTAAGAAACGTCCTTATACACAATTTTCTTGACTTCTTGAAATATCCAAAGGTCTGTCTTGTATAGGCTTTTCCCTTACCGCTGTGTACAATCCACTAATATTTTTGTCGTGTCTGTGCGATGTGTACCAGAACTTCCAAAGTAATAATACCAAAATCACTTATACTCTTTCCAGCCTTAGAATAAAGTAGATGTAAACAAAGCGAAATGTATTAGTCCGCGGCTCACACGTGCTTCGGCAGCGAGAGACGTGAACAGCAAGTTCTTCTGCTAGCTTATTGTCGTCACATAATTTCCAAAGTGTAAGGTTTTGTTGGTTGGTATATAATTAACGCACTGACACTAACTACTGTTATGTTATAAATACCAATTTTCTTAAATCATTATATAAACGAGATTGCCTCTGTTCCTGTTGCTCTCTTTTGTGTTTTATAACACGAGAGGAAGGTGGATTATTGTAACACTTTTTCGCCATGGAACTCTCTGCATTCTACAATTTCAAATGAGTGGGGTCGGCGCCCGAACGCATACGCATGCGCAGTAAATACTATATGTCCAAGGACGGGTGAGGTTGAAATAAAACTACATCTGTTGTTAAATATTATATGTATTGCGTTTATTATCACAAAATACACGATAAATTCGGATATTTTCATTTGAAATTATTATTCTAGTAGGGATTATATTGCGGTAGGATATTAGTGCAGTGAGACCAAGAACCAATCACTGGTAGACAGGTGGGTTTGTTTACCACTACTTTTTTCTAAGGTTGGAAAGAGATTAGTCTAACGGCCCCATTTGTGGGCCTGAGCCACTCCATGCCATTTATTAGCGACTTGTTGGACCTACGTTGAGCTTAGCGACGACGGCGTTGTCAGCGAGCCGCGTCGTCCTATTGCCAATCGGCTTTTCGGGAGCTTTCTACCGGTCTTTTATTCACTTGACTTCCCAGTTTGCCTCACGATACTGGGTGGACGCCGAAAATTGGGGAAGCACCGGCCGGGAATCTAACCCCGGGACCATGTAGACATGAATCCAACGATCTAACCACTAGACTATCCTATAATAATAATAATAATAATAATAATAATAATAATAATAATAATAATAATAATAATAATAATTATAATAATAATAATAATAAATTTTAATTTGAAGTTAAAGGGTGCACGATAAAAATCGAAATACGCAAAACGTGCATTTGTAAGTACCTAAAATCAGGCTAACAGAACTACTTACTGTACGTGAAAATAATAATAATAATATGCAGTAGAGTTAACCTTTAAGGAAGCATACTATTTGTGATATTCAATACCGCAAACAAACAAACGATATTTACTCACACATAAATCAAGACACACGTGCCATGGAAAACACATTTAACCACAATACTACATACACTGAACTAACAAACATAACCACACACTCCAGTAACAACCTTAATTATTTCTTCTTACTTGAAGAAGGTCGTTCTTCATTTGTTTTGATTTATTTTTTTTTACATGGTCAACAAAATCTTCAGTGTCACTTATTGCATGTACTGTACGTCGTTAATAATTTTTGGATGACATTTAATAAATTAAATTTTCTACCATTTTGGAAACAGATGAGTCTGGCGCACACTGTTCATATACTTCATTGCTTATCTCTTCTTCATCTTCTTTATTACCATCAGATGGGTTGTTCTTGTGTCACTTCTCTACTCGGGGGGGTGGAGGGGTGGATTAGGATTAGGAATAAGATCTCTGGGCTTTCGGCATCTATGACCATGTTAGCCCATCACGTATGAGGGATGATGTCCCTTAGCCAGCACTTTATTCGGGGAAAGGGAATGACGAAAGGAGTAGGGAAGAAAGGAAGCGGCCTGGGACCTGTATATGAGATACCATCTCGGAATTTGCCTGGTGAGAATGAGGAAAACCTCGCCCAGGATGGCTGGTCTGAAAAAGCTTTACACTTTTTCGACCGCGTGTCCCCACCGAGAATCGAACCCTGAAACGCTCGCACCGAAGACGAGAGACTTAGCGATACGCTACACGTTACCACAGTGGGGACGGGGCAAGCGATTTGAAGTTGGGCAGTATGAGATTTATGCAACATGAGTATCTTTCCCTATATTGTCGGTTTTGTCGACAGGAATCTGATACTTCTTTATTGTTATTTTACGATGCTAGCTAAGGAGTTTAAAAAAAATGAAAAATGTATGCTCCCATTGAAAGCTGATCGTGCAGCTACGCGCACTACCCATCAGGTATATGTGGGAATACATATATATATATATATATATATATATATATATATATATATATATATATATATATATATATATATATATATAAAACACATGTAATTGAATTATCGATATATGTTGATTCATGCACTAGGTTTAAAACCATGTTTGAGTGCACTATGTTTTAACTTTCCTGTTAAACTAGATAAAAATTAAAAAAAAAAAAAAACATAACGCATTAAAATGTGTTCACTTGATTTATGGAAATACATCATTCAATTAATCACTACCAGAAATGGTGGTAAATATTTCAAACTCCCATGTGGCTTATGAAACGTTCATAGATTCCCGATGGATCAAAAATAATTTTATATGTATATGCATTATTTACACATAAAATACTTGTACATCTGTATCATGTTGTGCAAAAACGAACTGAGTGCCATTTTCGTAATTTTTAAGAAGACTGCGCGTAAAGTTTGATGTCTAACAGCAATATAGCCCGTAGCATCAGTTAATGTGAAATGATGTCTTGTAAAAACGGAAAATAAATTATTTGACAGTTGACAAATTTTCTTTTGCCAATAACTCGGGAACAAATGAATTAATTTGGATCTTTTTGTTGTTATTCTTAGCATAGTTATAACTTGACAACTTCCATAGTCGGTACTCTAATAGGTAAATTTATTGTTGAGTTATTAGGAAAAGAAATTTTGTCAACTGAAGAATACTTTCTTTCGTGACTGTACGAAATGTTGATATTTTTTGCTCATCGCGTTTTTGGATAACGTGCTAATGCGCATCAGGAATCAGCCGTCGCAATTATCTGAATTTTCTGATATTGTTTCTTAGTTTGTTCTTCCATAACACGATACTTCTATGCATTGACACCCGCGTGATTACGACAGTTAAGCTTTGATGCTCGTGGTGGCACATTTTGGATGTCGAGCCAGTACAGTTAAGCTATTTCGAAATTATTATTGTTATCAACGAACTTAGGTTTCGAAAGCGCGAAAGGTAATGGTTGCCGGATATGTAGACCACATTTACGTAACTTTAAAGGTCTTAAGGAATAGTCTGGCGATTTAAAAACATGTATGTCTCAGGTTCGAATCCCTCTCAGGGTTTCGATGTTATCCATCGTTGTTTAACCATCCATTTGATTATCAACATTCATTTCTCATCGACTCCTTTAGTCTAAAGCAAGGGCGTCAATTTCTCTGTAGGGCCGCGGCGGCTCAGTGGTAGGGCGTTCACCTCTGGTGCTTGGGGTCCCGGGTTCAAACCCTGCTCCCGCCAAGTGAACTCTGTGGTGGACAAACACCGTGTGCGTGGGTTTTCTCGGGGTTCTTCCGTTTCCTCCCACTTTATTCATTCCGCCATTTCATTTATCTCTCATCATCACCGTCTCCTTTAGCCTAACCGGCATAATCGTGGGACGTAAAACTCAAAAATTTCATTTCATTTCATTTCGATTTCTCTGTAACTATGGGGGCATTCAGATGTGTGTTTCCTTGCAGACAAGGGTCTAAGAAGGCATATATGAAGTTTTTAAGACAAATTGAAATCAAGTTATGCCAAATATTGTATATTCATAAAATATACATATAGTACAAATAAAATTACATATTCATAAAAAATACATGGGGACCCACATAAGCATTGGGTGGCCCGGGCCCTCAGGTTCGGAACCCTTGGTCTAAAGAGTAGAAACGTTGAACATAAAAATAGAACTACAATACAGAAGTTTAAAATGCTTAAAAAAAAAAAAAAAAAAGTTTAAAAATATTCTTGTAGATCACTGACGCGCCGTGACTTTTTGAAGTATGTACTGTGCAGCTATATAGGATATTGTTCTCTCTAATGGGTATTTTAACAAGAAATATGTGTATTCAACTTATTGTAGTAAACAGTTTCAAACCGTAATGTCTATATCACGAATTGCTAGTTTGGATAAATGTATAAACAATGTTAGCTTTTAACATGGTTTGTGTGAAATCTTTGACACGTTTACGAATATTGTGCATTTTCCAGTAGAAGTAACAGCTATTTCAATAACACACGTCCAGACAGTTTTTTTTTCTTGTTCCTTTTTTTACTAAGTTTAACGACGTGGAAAGTAAAGAATTTTTTATAACAAAAAAAAAGTAAAGAATGCCAAGCTACTTTCATGGTTAATTTCTCTATTAACAAAAGGAAGGGGAAGGTAGCTTTTTTTCAGGGTTAAATGTATTAAATATATCCCTATAAATCGCCACACCCGTTGGGTGTGGAAATAAGATCAAGGAGGTTTTGATTGATTTCCTGAAGCATAGGCTCCTATTAATACAATAAAAGCAGGGGCAAGACTAGTGTCTTCCCCTTGATCAGCCAGGACTGAATTAACCCATCTGGAGGCTAGAAGAAACGGTGCAACGACATTGCGCAAATTTTTCTAAGGATTAGCTCGTTGATAATCTCTGTAATCTATGACTTATTAACGAGAAGCAGAAAGTGCTGAAATTGCGCAAATTCCACCCCTACGTTGCCAACAACAGGATTCAGGAAATTGTGTGAAATTTTGCATCGAAATAAGTGTATAAACGCCACTCCTTTGTGAGATGGCCTACACATATATTAAGAAAGTATAGGTCCAACTGCGTGACATAGATACTATATAACCTCACAATACTTAACGAAGTATAAAAGCAACTGAATGGCATAAATATTAATAGAGCCTTACATCTTGAAACAATGTAAAGATCCTGTTGACTAGTATAAATATACTAATATAGGCGTGCATTATTTACAAAAAATATAGGTTAAACTGACTAGTAAAAATACTTACGTAGGCATTGCATCACTTAACAAGGTATAAGCCTACATACACACAAAAATTATGTACTACATTAAATTACCACCAATTTGTGCCTTTTTACCCCTTGGCGAAAGAAATGATACTTAAAGACTCCCATTAATACAAAAGGTACACCTTTTTCTGTTTTCGTCAATATAAACTCCGTCTTTAAAGTTTCACTAATGTTTCTCCAGTTTATTGTCTCCTATTATGTGTGAGACGCCCGTGCACACGTATAATAATGATAATTGATAACGATATAGTAACGATAACTATTGTCATCCATTATTTTGTATTTTTTCTCTAAATCGACTTGCATTTTGGTGACACTTTTTATTAGTCGAAATGCGTATGGTAATGATGGCAACGTTGCACAACATTTTTTGCGCAATTTCCAATTTTGTTGCCTGCTCATTAAATCTTTATGTGTGTCTACAGATAAAGGAGTGAAAGTTTGCGCAATTTCAGTGCACCCAGAAGAAATATGTGGCCCCTGCTGACTTCGCCTAATACATTTCTGTAAAAGTACAGTAGGAAAATTAAGGGAACAAATTCCATATTTTTGGTCATATTTTGTTTTATGATTATAATTGTATCTTCATGATTCTTTTTAGGTAGCTAGTTGAGATTTTGATCAGAGTAGTGGCGCCTGTTCACCTGAAGGCTCGGGATTATAGCCCCCTCTTAATCCGGCTCTGGACAGCTGTTCACATGTGAAGTGAGAAACTTGGAATTAATTCCTACTTTGTATGTGTGGTTTAAATGACACATTAAACTGTAAATACACGTCTTGTATAGCCTTGTTGCTGAAAGGAAATATTCAATAATAAAATGATCGAACTCCCTTGAAACTCTATATTGAAGATATCGTTCAATTTTCTCCAGTTTTTTAACCAACTGATTTGGATTTTGCTAAGTAGCACAGAAGGAGACATGAAGAGAGCGAACAGAGTTCGTTGTTAACAATCAAAACACTAATATCACCACGCATGAACCGCTATAGAAACAGCACAATGCAAGAATACACGAAGATAAAACAAGAGCTACTTCAGCTTTTCACTTTCAGCTGTCATTGTGTTCTCATTTTATCGGTTTGTTTTGTTGTAGAATTAAACTTGAACATTTTCCTTAAAATCTTCAGAAAATCCATAATAAAATAGTAAATAATGCTAGATGCCCTTCTCTCTCAAATTAGGGGAGTTAATTTATTTATAATCAATGGCTTACGCAGAGCATCCAATCTCATATCCTTTCAGGACATGCGTGATTTTTGTGTATTTTGCTATAATATATTGCGCAATGTGGGTTAAAACTGCGAAATCTTTCTTGCATACGCCAGTGATAAAGATGATTACGGGGGAAACCAAACAAACTCAAAAATGGAGAAGCTTATACAATTTGGGACCACTCAATACGCATACTTCACGGAATATATTCTGAGTAATTAGATGGAGTCGTCGAAGATGGAGGAACATGTAGTCCCAGTGGCATAACTAACGGGGTCACAGGGCCAGCCATGCGAGGGTCCTACAGCAAACAGGAGGTCATTTAAGTTTCGAAAATAAATTGGATGTTAAAGTCTACTTTTTAGGTTTCACATTATTGCACACTTTTTGCTCAATATTGATCTGTAGCCTTCCAAATTTTCAGTTTAGCACTTAGAAAGCCATTTACTTTACCACGAACACTGTATAGAGACAGGAATAGTAAACAAAAAGGATTTGATAATATTCAATAATTTGCACCTGAGAGAAGAGGTGTAAAGATTTTTTTCAAGATTTTTTTTACGGAAATTTTCGATTTTTTAAAATTTTTTCGCACTTTCTTCTTCAACTACCAAGTTTGTTGTCCCTATAGTGGATTAAAAACTAACAAAATGTGTTTACAACATCCAATATTTGTGAGTTTAGTGTTCAGTTCGGGACTGACCGTCAAACTAGCATTGGACTACTTAGCAACTATACGTTATGCAACCAACACATATCAATGTTGTTTTGGTTGCCTAAACATTTTATCAAGTTGTGAAAATTATATATCTTAAAATACATGTTTTATTGGTTACCCAAATTCAATCTGGTAGGCAATGAATCAAGAAACCATTGCTTACATCTCATTCTCTGTTCGGAAAACATTTTGTCCTGAGCTTCAGAAACTTCAGATTACATACTTCAAGCCATAAACGGGTTTTTTGGATATGGTGTTAGTTTAAAATCATTGTTCATAGAATTCATTCCTTCTTCAGCCTACTACAAGTATATTGTATCAAAAGTTTTGAAGTAAGAATTTTATCGATAGGGTTTGAAAGTTTTTTTCCGTCGAGTTTCTCAGTCTCACTGTATTTTATATACAGTTATAATGAAGTTCTAGTTCAATCACAAATTTTAAATAACAGTCTTGTTCCACGAAATCTGCTACATTTTCAGAACAGTTAGGCATTATTAACTTTTCACTAAAACATTTCTATCGTTAGGGGCACGGGGTAGCTCAGTGATAGAGCGCCTACCTCTAGTATGTGGGGTCCCTGGCCAAGAAAGCTTGTGGTGGACAACATTGTGTCCGTGGGTTTTCGCAGGGTACTCCCGTTTCCTCCCACTTTCTCATTCCACCAATTCTTCCATCATCATTCACTTGCTTTAATCATTGTCTCCCTTAGCTTAACATGCATAATCGTGAGACGTTAGACTGAAAAATTTCATTTCATTCTCATTTTTATCGTTGTATGTTATCTAATAGGTCTATAAACAATTCATTGGTTCTTGAAAAGCCCACTGCATCCACCAATCTGCAATTTTTCTGTCCTATGAAATAAGTGAAATTTTGGATTCTTGAATGTTTTCAGAATTTTCCCTAGAGAATGCAGTAATTAAATAGTGTGTATGTGTGTTGGTACAATGTACTATTCTGTCTCCACTAAAATTGAAATATTTTTAAAGGCCCAAAATTTCGCAGGCATAAAAGCCACGAAAAAAATCGTATTTTTTTAACAAAGTTTTTTTTTTTTTTTTTTTTTTGAACCCTTGCAGCTCTAGCTGACAGTAAATTAAATTTTGCTTGGTAACAATGATAACAAAATGAAACTGGACACCATCTCAATATAATAATAATAATAATAATAATAATAATAATAATAATAATAATAATAATAATAATAATACGCAACTTTTGTATAATACGAGGTGTAGTCAAAATGTTCCCGGAATGCTGTTGTAGTTTTGGCATTTGTGATACAATAACAATTAACCTTGTACAGTACAGTCCTTAGGTTGCCTAATTATGAATTTGACAAGTGTGTACA
The DNA here is from genome assembly GCF_964235325.1 of Thermobia domestica. Taxonomy (NCBI): domain Eukaryota; kingdom Metazoa; phylum Arthropoda; class Insecta; order Zygentoma; family Lepismatidae; genus Thermobia; species Thermobia domestica. The sequence goes on from NC_137456.1 coordinate 260,158,330, forward strand.
GGCCATAACAAGCAGTGTATGACCAGTGTAGATGAACGAAGGAATGTGTACTGATCATTTCGTGTAATTTCACAGATCGAGCAACGATCGAACATCAAGTTTGTGTGCAAATTGAGGAAAATCTGATTCAGAGACTTTGATAGCCTTATAATCAGTTTAACACGATCGAATGTTTGGCTAAAGATAAAAATGGGCCTTTTCTGTTTCACCAACGTAGAAGTGATCAAAACTAAAGCCACATTGCCACGTTAAATGAATCTTGTAGCTGTCATAAAAAAAAAAACAACCTTGCAACCCGATCTTTCTATTTACTCTTTACATGTTACAACTTCTTGAAAGCAAGAAAGGTTTCTCCACACATGCAGCACTACACTCTAGTGGACAAACAATAAACCTCCTCATTAAAAACGTGTATTTTGGCGCATTTCCCCTCCCTGTCCAAAAGAATCCGTTGTTTCGGAAGCGGCGAAACTGGTTTATCTTTTATGTCAGCGGGAGGGCGATAGCAGATAGCAAGCAAAACGTCCCAGAAAGTTGCGCATCGTTCAACTCCGTGCAAGATGGAAAAAAAAAAAGTTTTATGACCCTTTCAAAAGTATGTGTACATGGTGAAATATGGTAGGGTTTCAAGATTTTTTTATGACAGCTACAAGTTCTTCTAACGTGGAAATGTGGCTTAACGCAATGGAAAATTACCTCGGAAGATACCAAAAGGGGTCTTTCGTCGGTGTTTGCAGCAATCGTAGGAGTGGTGGAACAAATGTGTCTGTGTCTGTGGGGGGGGGGGGTCCCGAACTTTGAAGGCAATTAAGTAAATGTATACATATATTGTGATAATAAAGATAACTTTTTTGACTGTTCCTCGTTTGAGGGAGTAATGACTGGCTAAATGGACAATCCAAGGTATTTTTTTTTCTATTAATGTATAAACTTTACGTGTCTTCATCAACAAGGAAAGAGGGAGCTCTTTTGACTTTTTCGCTGAGGGGTCATGAAGGGGTTGCCACGTTAGAAGAACTTGTAGCTGTCGAAAAAAAAAATCTTCAAAATCCTACCATATTTCACCATGTACACATAGTCTTGAAAGGGTCATAAAACATTTTTTTCCATCTTGCAAGGAATCGAACAGTGTCCAACTTTCTGGGACGTCTTGCTTGCTACCTGCTATCGCCCTCCCGCTGGCGTAAAGGAAAAACCAGTTTCGCCGCTTTCGAAACAACGGGTTCTTTTGGACAGGGAGGGGAAGTGCGCCAAAATATGCGTTTTTAATAAGGAGGTTCATTGTTTGTTCACTAGAGTGCAGTGCTGCATATGTGGAGAAACCTTTCTTGCTTTCAAGAAGTTGTAACGTGTAAAGAGTAAATAGAAAGATCGGGTTGATTTTTTTTTATGACAGCTACAAGATTCATTTAACGTGGCAATGTGGCTTAGGTCCTCACTGAGTGGTCCGCATGGGAATACGCGTCGGGTGTGTAGAATGTTCGTTGGAAAGTCAGTAGGATAGGTAAAAAAATCTCGGAGAGGTCGACTAAAAAAAAGTTTGTTTTTTTTTTCATGGTCATATTCTGCAGGTTAAAGGAAATTGCTCATTATTGAAAGAGAATTATTTTGGAAAAGTTGTAGAACAATAATGTGGGGAGAAACTGGAGAATACCGAGAAAACTCCTTGACATTAACAATCCACCGAAACTCACCGGGAATCAAATCAAGAATCACTTGCACCAGAAGTGAGAGCTCTACCACCTAGTCACCTTGTTCCCACAGGACAGCCCGACTACTAGATATGAAGACAATGCAAGGCAATATTGTGAGGCGTGGTTCAACTAGCACAAGTCTCCAACAGTAAAATTTTGTTTCTGTTGCATTGAACCTGTGATTCTTTTTCAATCTACAGAGCTAGAGAGACAGTTACACATAAGTTACCGTATTTCATGGTTTTAAATAGATTTGAATTAAGTCCTGACCTACATAACAAAGTGTATCTATTGGCGCATATCGGTGGAATTACACGTCGTTACATTTTGTATTCCTTCTTGTAAAGTATGTTTGTCTCTCAAATTATTTTGCTGCTGTATCTGGCAACGCTGTATTTTGTGTTGATTGCTACACGAATACGAGAACTAACAGCCACATGTCAGCAATCGTGACGGATATATGCTTATATTGTGAGAAAAAGGTGCTTATATCGTGAAAGTTCGTGTTCACATTTTATACTGTCTTTTGCTATGAAGAAACAGAGCCTTTGGTCATTGACTGTTCGTATTATGACTAGCCAATAAAAAAATAAGAAAGAAAAAAATTAAAGAAGGTATTCGAGTAATTTCTGCTTGTAAAAACAGAGCTGAAGTATTCTCGTTAAAGATTTTTACGTCAATGAGATTTTTTTTTCCTTCACTAGGAAGGCCGGGAGCGATACCAGAATTCTTAACCGTGGAAGAGTAACTTCTGGTCTTCCGCTGTTTCCCAGAATTTCGTATTGTCTTCAGTTATTTCACGTTCCTTTTCAATTTGGTTTAGAAATAAGGCGAGTTTCAAAGAAAAATGAACTAAGCCTGTTCGCTAAGCTTAACCCCCCCCACCACTCAGTTTGTTAAAATTTTAGTACAATGAAGAATATAATAATTGTAGAACGTGAACAAAGTAATGTATATAAATTGTAATGAACTAATTACTGAGCTCCTCCGTGGCTAAGCGGTTAGCGTACGCGCCTTTGGCGTGGGAGTCCCGGGTTCGATTCTCGGCGGGAGTTCATGTGGTTCGGATTCCACGTTAATCAGTAGGTCCACGTCTCATATAGCCTCGCTGCTGAACGGACGTTAAATTCAAACTCAACTCAACTCGAGCTAATTATTGTTTTCAAATACTTTTTGGACAAGAAATTTGGGTGCACAGTTGTGTTATTACGTTATAATTATTGGTTCCCACATTTATACACTATATTAAAGGCCTTGTGGCGTGGAGACTCGGATTCGATTCCGGAGGGAGCTCATGTGGTTCGGATCCACAAGTTAAGCTGTAGATCCACTTCTCGCATAGCATAGCTGCTGAAAAGGACGTTACATTGAAATCAAATCAAGTCAGAACTATATCAAAGGCAGGACTGTGTAGTCGAGAGTATACGGCAATATACACCGTACACCCTCTGTTTAATGTTTGTAATTACACTTTACTTTCTGCCTTCAAGGCGTGTAGTACCTAGGTATTTTGTTTCGTTAATATGTGTTTATTTATTTAATCGGGTCATGAGTTCATGACTCCAGTAACTGATAAAATGACTATATCATTTTCTTTTTCTGTCCAATTATCCGCTGTCAAGCATATCGATTATGAGGGAAAAAAATCTTTTTTTTCTGACTACTCTGCGATCAGAAAAGGGGGAGAAAGAAAAAATGGGAAAGTTTGCGTCAGCTGTGTCTCTGTCCAAGTTCGTGTTGTTTTGGTCAGTGAATATCATTTACAAAGGCTTTGTTTAATCATAAATATTCGTAATTCCCATTTTGATCCTCAATACAATTTTCTTCATTCCTTTTGGTAGGGCCTACATCTGGCACGATTTTCTCTGTTCCTTCTCTCAGTGAGTTGGTTCTTTTTGCGTGCGTATACAAATTTATGTTAATTTATGGAGTAATGTATCTTAGAAGTGTCATCAACAAAATGCTTTTAGACTTAAAATAGTATCATCATCATCACCATCAACGTCATGGGTATTCTACCATTGTTGACAGGTCACTTGCTGCAACTGAGAAGCTTCCATGCTCCACCGTCTTCCACTAACCTCGTCCTTACGTACGATTTCTCTATTTTCAAATCTATCGTCCATTAATTGTAGCCTCCTTCGCCCTCTCTCTCTTTTTTCTACTACCATACCTTTAGCGTGTCTCTCATGATAACAGTTTCTTCTTACCCAATATCCTAACCAGTTTCTCTTTCTCTCCTTAATAATATATAAAATTGTTCTTTTCACCGCTACTATTTCTAACACCCTCTCGTTCGTTTTCCGCTCGACCCAGCTAAATATTTCCATTCTTTTCCACACCCACAGTATTCGAAAGCCTCCAGATGTTTTTCATGAATTTTGCGTAATGTTCATGTCCCCGACTCATACAGTATCGCAGTAGCTATTTGTATTTTAATGGAATTGTTTTTGCATTGTTCATTTCTAAATACCTTAATTATTGTCATTCTTTTATGCCAGTCATACATATTCACAAAACAGCATATGCTCTGTGAAAATTTTAGAACTACAACACTGACCACATAGCTCATAAATATCATTTTATATATACTTCCTGCCACATTAAATTTGTCATATTTTTCATTGTCTCTAAGTATTATTATACTTTAAAGTTGAAAAAAGTATGTTGGAAGGAAGGAGGGGACTTAGCCTTAATATGTAGGGTATCGGACACAGGAAGAGAAGAATGATACAAGAAAATATATTCGGAAGAGGTGTTCGAAAGTGATGTGATCTCTCATTCAATATTATTTAATATCTATTTAGAAGATATAGGGAAGAAATATTTACCTAGTGAAGACGTTATTTTCATACAATGTAGAAGGATTTGCTGCATATACTGTAGTTTTTATATGATGATTCTTTGTAGAAAATCTGAATCGAAAATGAAATTAAATGAAATCTTTAAGTTTTACGTCCCACGGTTATGCCAGCTGGGCTAAAGGAGACGGTGATGATGAGAATGAATAGAATGGTGAATGAAGAAAGTGGGAGGAAACGGGACAACCCCGAGAAAACCACACAAACTGTATCCACCACAAAGCTCACTTGGCGCGAGCTGGGATCGAACCAAGTATGGAATCGAAATCTGACACTAGACAAAGTCTGAGGGGGAAAAATGTATGACTGAATAATATGGGTTTAAAAAAAAACTTTAGAAAGACAAAAGCAATGGTGATTAATACGAAGCTACCTGTACTACTATACTGTAGATGGAGGACAGGAGAAAATAGAACTTGTTACTTGCTTTCGTACCTAGGTAGCATTGTTAATGAAGATACGACATGTGAATGAAAAAAGAAAAGTAGGAGTAGGAAAGCATTAGAAAGAAAGGAAAAGAGTATTTTGTGAGTCTTTGAACAAAGAGATAAGAAAAAAAAAAGATACATCAAATAGTTCGTATGGAGTTGAACATTATGCAGAATCAATACCGAATAACTAGAAGATTTTGGAAGATGGAGAAGAACCAATTAAAGCAGCTTATTGTTAATCGAAAGAAAAAAACAAGAAGAAAGTAATAGAAACACAAGAGAGAAAGAACAATATTGGAGGTAACTAAAAGAGGAAAAGAAACTAGTTAGATCATAGAGAAAAAAAAACACTTTGGGATGTGATAGAAGATACGATGGGAAGAGATAGAGGAAAGGAGTACGCGAAGCTAAAACTGATTAACAGTGTAAAAAGATATAACTATTAAGATCCTAAGGGCACTCCATGGAAGCTTCTGAATTTACTGTAAATAACCTATCAAGTGATGATAAAGGTGAGTTTTACATGATGCATTAGTCGCGTGCTGAGAGGACATTATTGGTAAATTGCCAATGGAATTCATTACATGTTGCAGTTTAGCAACACGCTTTGTCAGGATTGGAATTTGCTCAAGTCTAGCGGAGCCGCCACCAGAGAAGATACCGTAAAAATAGGAAAAAGTGGAGAAGCAACAGGCAAGGAATAATCTCTTGATGTAGTAATTAAAACTGAATGTACCAATCAATTCAGCTTTTATTAAAGTAGAACTTCCCAATCTTGTTTACTTGTCGGCCCAATTTTATATACTTCACGCTCACGTCCTCCTTCCCTTCTCGCTCGTTGGTCATACGTTTTCTGAATATAATAATAATAATAATAATAATAATAATAATACAGTATAAGAAAGGACAAAATCTCAAACATGTAGTGCCAATGAAATTCGTTGAAGCTGAGTTTTAAATGGTTATTACAAGTGGTACTTTATTCTTTTTTTTTTTCTGTGAGTAGCTTGCACCTCTCTGTTCGCTCTTTACGCCTCTCAGATTGGGAACCATTGGATGTGTAAACTCGATTGAAGACATATAGGCCTAAACTCTGTTGAGTTCATTGGTTCACATTTTTTCTTGTATGATGAAAAAAAAAGAATTTAATTGCAGCATTTTCTTCACTGATCTAACAGTACAAATTCCACATAGCTAAAGCTAAAAGAATCTGCCAATCCTACAAGTTCTATAAAACTTGGGTTGTTTGTAAGGCTAACGTCCCAGAAAATTTTAAATCGTGAAGAATCCAAGTCAAACAGTTTTAAGTGATTTAAATGATATTCAATACACCACATAACATATAACTTGCCCACAAGTCGTCTCACAGGCTTCATATCTGTCCCGGGACATTCAGGATTACAGTAGAAGTTTTAAGAATAATTAAAATATTCACGGAGTTTCCTTTGTATCTCAATGGAATGTGCCTGGCATGGTACGATATGTGGATTCCCGAACCTATAGTTATTCCACAAATAGTCCAGAAATGTCCCACAGGAAATCCCGTTTCCGGAAGATTACGATTCTAGATTTCGGGACGACCAATGGTGAAAAGGGAACGTCAGTTGCACATTCCAATATTCCGGGACTGGCGTTTCTTGCACTGGTAACAGAAATTTTTTGTGCTGTGTTGGACCGACTTCCTTTAGCAACTTGTAAAAGATATTGTGATCAGGGACCTGTTTTACAAGTTGTAAAGCATTATAATGCAGAAACATTAGAATAATAATCGATCTCATAAATAATAAATATCACTGCTGTTAACACATTATTTAGGTGTCCCTTTGATGCATCACGCACCTCCGTGAATTCTGATAGCCTCCCTCTCCAAAAGAATAGCATTAGATTGCTCGTGGCTGTACGCGCCTTTGGCCCAGCTTAGATTCCTAGTGGAAGCTCGTCTGTTTTGTGGTTCGGTCCGACGTTTCAAACAACCTCCGCACTGAAAAGGAATAATGAACTCCCAACCAAGCAATAAAAAAAAATAAAATAAAATAAAAAAAAAGCAATCTCTATCCACTTTTAATTCACTCGCCACGCTGCTAAGTGGGTACGTACACCTTATGATGGTTTATCAGTGGCAAGGGTTGAGAACTCCTGTGTTATTGTGTTCAGTAGCCTCCTTCGCATCCATCTGTACACACACGCTTCAGTACAGATTAAATTAAAACGTGTTGTTCTTGTTTTAAATATGACACTTTTAATTACCAACTGGTTTTGCTCATCTAAAATTTATATGATGTAGTTTGCTATTACCATACTTTTGAGTATTCTGTGTGCATTATTTTATGTTATTACCCAGACAGCATGTTTGCTTGCCGCAAGCTTGCCTGCCGCTTTTATTTGATTTTATTTCGCTTTGGCTTATACACAAAAGCTTATTTCTGCTTAGCGCAAGCCGTAGTGCGGGCAACCCACGCTTCGCTTGCGAGACGCTTTTCTTTAGATTGAAGTAAAAAGCCAGCGCGCGTTCGATTTTCAGTTGTTCTCAAAATCCACGTGACGCTGACCTCCTTACTTTCGGCGATACGGTAGTGTTTGCGTTGTTAGTGTCTTGTTAGCATTCAGCTTGAATAAAGGACAAACTTAATTATTTTTTTTAATTGTTCCGTCTAGTACTCTAGTACTCTAGTCCCACGTACCTATAATATCGCTCTTTATTTCCTCATATTTCGGTAACTATGAGGCATAACGAATTGTAGTATTTACGTATAAAGCATAAATGTGAACATAGATGGCAGCAGATTTGAGCCTACTTATTTCGCGAAAGAATACAGAACTGTTGCAGATATTTTAATATAAACTTCAAGTTTAACTTACAGTTTACTATAAACTTTATCTGAATGCTGTGTTTAAAGTATAAACATTTTTCTGCGTTTTTATATAAAAAGGTAGAAATTTCAAGTACTCGCCACTAATATAACAACATGTTAGATATTTGTAAGAAGCAACGGCGCGTTGCGTGTCACAACTAAACCGTAACAATTATGCTTATTTTGATGTTTTGCAAAAGCGGAGGGGAGACTTGGGTGTTTTCATGGTTGTGCATATGCTCCAATAAGTGGGGAGGTGAGGGGACAATATATTGTAGCATAGATTTAGTCAGACGGTTAAATTATACTGATTTCATACTGTTTTATTTAAATTCGCTTAGTGCAAGATTCCATATAACTTCTTTGGATTGTGTTTCGCTTGCAATAAGCTTAATAAAGCTTGCCATTGATGAGAATACGCTTAAATTGGCTTGCGCTTGAGATAATTTGACTTGTGTTTAACTTGTGAAGACAAGCTTGCCCCAAGCCTTGCCCAGATGTAACTAACTAGCTTGCCACAAGCTTAAAGCAAGCTAATTGGCTTGCATAGTATAGCTTGCGGCAAGCTAATTTACCTTGCAACAGCAAGTTTGTGGCAACTTGCAGCAAGTTTAAATTGCTGTCTGGGTAGTCGGTTATGTTCAATTATTGTGTGATATGAACAATTCATTTGTCATATATTTAAATAAGAATTTTAGGAATGATCAAAAAATGCATCAAAAGATTGCGATTAGTTTTTGGATCAGGGGCCACACAATTTTTGAACGGGCCATATATCGAGGGTTTTTTTTTTTTTAACGAAATAAGCACATCATACTGAGTTAAGAGATAGTTTGGGTTTGGTTACACTATATGTAGTTCTCCAGATATAAGGCCTTAAAAAAAAGTTGATTGAAATACAGTATATTGAATTTTTTGATGCATTTTTGAATTATGGGCACAAAATTTTTGAACGGCCCCAAATCGAGTTATTATTATTATTATTATTATTATTATTATTATTATTATTATTATTATTATTATTATTATTATTATTATTATTATTATTATTATTATTATTTACGGAATAAGCGCATTATACTGAGTTAAGTGATAGTTTGGGTTTGGTTACACTATATATAGTTCTCCGGATATAAGGCCTACAAGAAAATTTTCGACTCGAATTAGGCCTATCTTGAATCTTTTGATCCAAAAAAGAAAAAAAACTACATTTGTATTACAAAACTGATATGCAATGTGGAGCAGGTCCTAGTTCATGAAAATGAAAAAAGTGAAATGAAATATTTAAGTTTTACGTTCCACGATTATGCCGGTTAGGCTAAAGGAGACGGTGATAATGAGAAATGAGTGAAATGGGGAATGAAGAAAGTGGGAGGAAACGGGAGAACCCCTAGAAAACCAACGAGCACGGTGTTTGTCCACCACAAAGTCCACACGACGCGAGCTGGGATCGAACCAGGGACCCCAAGCACCGGAGGTGAACGCTCTACCACTGAGCCACAGCGCTCCCCTCATGAAAATGATCTAGCACAGTAAATACTAAGAGACATCGTTACAGCATTTAGGAATGTAATATTCATAGCATCATAGTACAGTACTGTTCGAAGTATCATCACACATATCATAGAAGAGATGAACTACACGTACGCACGTACAGCTCTTTTTTGTTTCATTTGTAAAGAGCAGGGAAGAGAGGAATGTTGGTTTGACCTTCGCTGTTTGTGTATATTCAAAATGTGTAAATGAAAGCTTTAGCTCCCCTCCTTCCCTTTCTTTTCATTAGCAATGTCGTGTTTGTAAACAAGTCATGTTGTGTGCAGTCCAAAGCGTCTATACGCGTACGTACTGTATGAAAAGAAGATTCCGAGAAAGGTGATTGTGTTGCAGACAGTGGAATTTACCATCCATCGCACTCTCTTTCTCCTTGGATAGATACTGTACGTGTAAGTGCGCGCGACTGACATTCAAAATGGATAACCTAACACCATAAAGCTGCATTCCTATGATAAATTGTCTTATGTGTGTGAGAGAGCTATTGTTTGAATGCAAAATAATACACGGTGGTCATACTGCATTCTTAAATCTGCAGATCGCGCGTGCTTTTAGTCTTTTAAAGAAAAGTCTAAACTTTGCTATTTTATGAGATTACTTAATTCGACGTTTCTTTTCGGCTCTTATTCAACTTTTTTCAGAATTCTACAATATTATTAGTTTAACTAAGAAAAATAATTGTCCGGAGATGGGACATTTCAACCTATATGTCTTATTAAAGAAAACGATATGCGTGAATGCAAAAACTCATGCGTAGTTTTCAAGGTGAATAGATAAAACATTTCTAAATCTGAACATAGAAGCTCTACGAGTACTATGCCAAGTGGCGTATTTACGATTCTGTTTCGGGTGGGGGAGGGGCTTTGCTAACTTTATTCCTGGAAATGTGAAAATTCTGCAAGATATTGTATTTACTGTAATATAGTAAATAAAATTTCGAGCTCCCCCGTTAAATACGCCACTGACTATGTCACTAATTAAGCTGAAATTGATGCTGAAATAATATTTTCATTAAGTTCTTTATTATGATACTGGCAAGATGACAGAACAAAAGCCAGTTGAGAACGCTCCAAGAGTATCGGCAGAACGAACTTAAAAATAATTATTTTTTTCTTATTAACTTCTACAGGCTTTATACTAATTGTTTGGTGTACTTTATTGTTATACTCATTAAACAATTCTTGGAATATACTGTATTTATCCATTTATAATTTCCTTGAGTATTAAAACATTGTACCATATTTTGTTTTATGAAGACACATGCTGAAAATGGAGGGCTCAAAATTGAAAAATTCGCAAATAACAGACAGAAACACACATACACAGATATAGAGAATTCAGTAACGAACTTTTAAAGTTCGTTTAAAATAGTGTGGTTAATGAGCAACGGTATAAAACTTACTCTTAAATTTTAATTTCTGTGTAACTAAAACATTGTCCAAAGATAAGACATGTGTTAGTCGATAGATCACTTTGAGTTAAACCAAATGACATACAAGAGGGTAAATTATCATGCACAGTTTTTGAGAAAATCGAAAAAAAAAAACAAATTTTTGAGACTAAAATCTGTCGCTCGTTATCAGAAATTCACAGTTTTTATTTTCCTGGAAGATTTTTTTTAAATATAGGCTACTGTATATGTAACAAATGCATTGTTAACTATCAGATTGTATCTATTAATATTTGTCTTTTCCTAAAGGTTACACCAATGGCACACTCACTGGGGGGTCAACCGGGCCCGAACCCCCTTCAACAAAACTTTTTTAACACAACATACATTGGTGCACTTTCTCAATAAAACTATACTTGTTTAACAGGGAAATGATTAATGTAGTGTAAAAATTTGATCTTATACTTCATCTATACTCTTTCTCACAAAACAATCTAATTCTATCGGGTTCAGACCCCCTCCCGAGATCCCGACTTTTGTGTAAATTTATCCTAATTTTAGGGCTGATTTTACGAATTTTAATATATTTTATTCTCATATTGAATTTGGAGTGGACTCCTTCCGAAATAAATTCCAACGTACGTGATTGTATGTACTCACTTGGAGAGGGTGCTATGCATATTAACAGACTACGCACGCTAAACAACGTAGGCCTATGTATAATTTCTAATATTTGTTACAAATAAACATTTGAATTAAGTTTTCAGCGAAGAGGTGTTCTCTTGTCTAATTGAAAGCAATTTAGCAAACGTTTTTTGCTATCCTCTGTTAATTTCTACCTTTTTTTGCAAAACTATCAACGCCACACATATTCGCTTTAGAGGTATCTCTTTCCTTCAATTGACGTGACCGATGGATTTACTCGTTCAAAGAGGTGAAATTTATCGGCATCTTTGAAGTATCTTTGAATACATTTCTTTCTTCCTCTTCTTCTTATTCTTTTTTTTTAAATTCGTAAAGCATCCTGGTGTAAACAAAGTTAAGACGGAGAAGAGGAAAGGTGTTTAAGAAGGTAAAATAAAGGAAGAGATATATACTCTTCCTTATGTCACGTGACCTTAAACAAAATCGCGTGATTCGCCTTAAGATCAAGTTTTAGTTTAGTGTGGTCTGTTGCGTTGTATTGCGAAGGCAAAACCAAGGAGGTAGGTAGTTTAGGAGTCAACTGGGGAGGAAGACAGCTTGGCAGAGGTGCATTCAACTCTTGGTGTTGTCCAACCGAAGCCATCACGGCTAGTGGACGGAAGAACAGGCCAACCAATTTGCGTTCTTAGAAAAAAATAAATAAAACAAAAGGATTTTTATATACATCCATCCAAATGATGGCGAGGAAGTTTACGATGGAAGCATTCGATAAAGATGGACAGTTTCGTGGGTAAAACATCTGATTGATTGCCATAAAATGAAGAAATGTAGGCAGATGTGTAATGCAAGCAGTATTTCTTCTAGACGTACTTCCGGTGAAGAAGCTTTATCCTCAGAACAAACTAACCCCTCTGTCAGAGCCAAGATAAGTTGCAATCGCTTGTCAATCTTGTCATAGGCAAGTACTTTTTGCACTCTTCTTGCTTGTCTAGTGGCTAGCACGTG